>NW_005268720.1:0-350 GCF_000412655.1 Myotis brandtii | reverse complement strand
AAGTTTTTCTTGAATCTGTTGGGTCTTGATTGTCTTCTGCTCAGAGTAATCCACATGCCATAATAATACATCTCAGGAAGTCTTTTTAGAACATCTTCATGTGCATATATGCATCATGAGTAAACACAGGTGTGTGTTTTGTGTAAATACATATGTATATGTGAGCATTTGTGCATATGTGCCTAAGTGTGTGTGTATATGTGTGTGCATGAATGTCATTGTCTGTGTGCATATGTGTATGTGTGTATAAGTTTATGTGTTTGTATGTGAGCATATATGTGTTTTGTGTATGTTTAGTGAGTGTATATATGCAATGTGTATATTATGTATAAGTCTGTGTTATGTCTGTA
>NW_005268719.1:0-350 GCF_000412655.1 Myotis brandtii | reverse complement strand
CCTACAGCCCATATCTCCAAACTTTGTAAACATACACATTTTAATTAACTATAATAACTATCATTTTATAACATTGAGTGATATGTAATCATATATTTTCCCATGCTGGTGTTTCATGATCTCATTAAATAATGAAGCTGGAAGCTATTTTATAGTTCCCCTAATCCAACTCTTTGTTTATTGATAAGGCAAAACTCTATCCTAGAGCCAGAAGATTGGTCCTGGTCCTCTTCTCCTCCAAGGCACAAAAATGAGCTCTTTTCCCACATTTGCCATTTCATTGGATTATTCTTTTTGTTGTTGTTGTTAACCCTTACCCAAGGATTTTTTTCCATTGATTTTTAGAGAGT
>NW_005268718.1:0-350 GCF_000412655.1 Myotis brandtii | reverse complement strand
GTGCAGAATCACATAAAGTCAGTAATGAGACTGAGCCAAGAACTCAGCCCCCCGCAGAGACCACTGCACCTGACCTAGTCTGCCTCCTTCCAGGCAGACGTGCTAGGCTCATTAAAACAGTCAATCCCTGTCCCTGGTGAGGAGAGACGTGGGACTGGCAAACAGGCAGAGAATTACTGAAGACCAGCAACCGTACTCGCCACTTTTAAGCAGCTGTGGGACTTGGTCCTCTTACCAATCCTGTGAGAGAGGCTTCCTGCTCCCACTTACAGTGAGGAACCAGAGGCTCAGAAAGGTGAAGCCATCTGCTGACCTGGCTGGGAGCTGACAAGCCAAAGAGCTGTTCTGAC
>NW_005268717.1:0-350 GCF_000412655.1 Myotis brandtii | reverse complement strand
TCTCTCCCACTCCTTCCTCTCTGAAATCAATAAAAATACTTGTTTTAAAAACATTAAAAGTGTCATATACCCAATGTTGCTTCAGTGTGTTTGTAATTTTATGGCTATATCAATTCTATGTGAAACCTTCTTGCATATGTAACCCTTGATGTTCTCCTGTTAATCTCTGTCTGTTAATTTGGCTATTTGCCCAGCCTATTAGAGCCAAGCAGCCACAAAAATATTAATGAGGTATTTTACCTTCATGTTTTGCACAAAGTCTTCTTAGTTTGATGTCTCTCACAGGCCATCTCACTAAGGATTGAGAGGTAAATTGTATCTTTTTTAATCAGGAATGCTGGGTCTGTATT
>NW_005268716.1:0-350 GCF_000412655.1 Myotis brandtii | reverse complement strand
AAGTGAAATAAGCCAGTCACAAAAGGACAAATACTACGTGATTCCACTCATATGAGGTTCCTAGAGTAGCCAAATTCATAGATACAGCAAATAGGATGGGGACTGCCAGGGGGTTGGAGCGGGAGGAAAAGGAAGTTGCTATTTAATGGGTATGGAGTTTCAGGTTTGCAAGATGAGTTACAGAGATCTGTTGTACAACAATGCGAATATAGTTAATGCTCCTGTACTGTAGACTTAAAAAAAATTAAGATGGGCCCTGGCCAGTGGTGCTCAGTGGTTACAGCGTCCGTCAGCGCACTGAGGGGTCACGGGTTCGATTCCCAGTCAAGGGCTCGTATCTGGGTTGTGGG
>NW_005268715.1:0-350 GCF_000412655.1 Myotis brandtii | reverse complement strand
CAGCACCGTGGTCGGAACTGGGTGACGCAGAGAAGGCGTCTGGGCAAGAGCTTACCAAGCTCACTGGTAACCAAGTCAACCATGAACATTGTATACCTTTTTATTGTACCTTTTACAGATTGTGGACGGAAAGCAAAGCATCAGACAGACACTGGGAGAGTCCGTTCAGGGTCCACACAAAAAGAAAGCACTGTCTTGCTCTGAGAGCGGGAACAATCCTGGCTGCAGGGGACACAAGCCCGGCAGACACGGCCCTGCCCCAAGGAGCGCAGGCCTGAGGGCCTTTGTGGAAACACAGTGCACTCTGCGCCTTCGTTTTGCTTCCAGAACATGACCAGTGCTGGTTCTGC
>NW_005268714.1:0-350 GCF_000412655.1 Myotis brandtii | reverse complement strand
TATCCTTTAGAAAGGGCGAGGGATCTTTCCTTTCAAAGGCAAGTCCATGTTTCAGAACCACCAGGGAGTGAGTCGCCAGACGACGTGAAAGCATGATCCTTTGTCCCCCCGAGGCTGAGTGTGAGGTGGCAAATTTCCCAAGGAGAGCATGTGATTCCTGTCCGTAAGGCAGGACGCAGTCCAGAAGGGGCCACTTTGTTCTCCTCGTGATGGGGCATTAGAAGCAGTATCCTGAGCATGTAAACAGGAGGAACGTCCTCCATGATCACCTTAAAACGAATCTGATTCGGTAAGGCTCCACGCAGTAGGCCTGCAGAGTTTCCTGCCCATTGCTGATGGTGAGGAGACCC
>NW_005268713.1:0-350 GCF_000412655.1 Myotis brandtii | reverse complement strand
CCCTAATTTTGCATCTAATATGCAAAAATCCAAATTTATATAAAATATAAATTAGAAAGTAAATGGGCTACTGCAAAATTATGTACTCTAAGGAACTTTTCAAAGAGTTTGTTCTCCTGATACATTTAAACCACCACCAAACAAAAGACAATGAAGTTCATGTCATTTGCTTGGCTTTTAGTCTAAAAGTAGTTGAACTTCTACCCAGGGAACATTGCAGTCCTCTTTTTGACCTTTATCCAGAAAGCATTAGGTAAGTGGCCTGTTTTAATAATATAGCATGTTATGATCACAGGCTTGGATAACCCACTGATTGCATTATGAATTTATTAAATATAGTCACAATCAGG
>NW_005268712.1:0-350 GCF_000412655.1 Myotis brandtii | reverse complement strand
AAAAAAAGAGACTTTAGTTCATAATCAAGAGCTAAAACGACTAGTGGCGATTGCAGTGTAGACATCCTAAAGAGGGCTAGATCAAAATGTGTGTGCTAAAGTGATTGGAAATGTTTATTTAACAAGGTAGATTTTGGAGACTGAACACAAAAGTTGTGGAAGAGTATGCAAGTCTAGGTGGAGATTTTAACAGTTGTATAACAGACCTTTGAGGAAGAGGAAAGGAAAATTAGAATTCAGCATTAAATCACATGCCAAGGATAATTGCTTTCAGTCTTGCCCGAACCACTAAACCCCTGTCAGATAAAAACAGCACTCAAGGGGCAGCAGAGAAAGCCTGAAAGTAGATA
>NW_005268711.1:0-350 GCF_000412655.1 Myotis brandtii | reverse complement strand
AATGTCAAGAGTCAGGCAGGCTTCCTGGAGGAGGTGGCATTTGAGTGGGGCCTTGAAGGATGAGTGAGTGAAGATTGGAGGGTGGACATTCCTTGCAGAAGAAGGTTTTTGGCCAAGCTAGCAATGCATACAGCACACGGAGGGTTCTGAACACAGGGATCAGGTGGAGTGGGGATGATGCGTATGGGGAGGTGAGAAAGGAGGGGAGTGTGGAGAGGTAGGTTGTAATCTGGCTATAAGGACCTTGAAGGCTGGTTAAGGATTTTACAATTTATTGAGCTGACAGTACAAGGCCATCGAATGGAATGTGTGTGCATGTCTCTCTGTGTGTGTTTCAATAGAAGGTCTTT
>NW_005268710.1:0-350 GCF_000412655.1 Myotis brandtii | reverse complement strand
CAGCACCAGGAGCTAAAGCAGGGACCTGGGGAACAGTGGCCACTTCATTCTATTTTGTCATAAAATTAAATCTGAAAATTGAGACCTAATTCAAAAACAGAAATTAGAGTGGGAATCAGCTCCTTTATTTGAAATACAACACCTGGGAAAGTATTTAGAGTGAAAATGAAATAGGACCTAAAATAGATGCATGCCCTGCAGGTCAAATAGTTAGGTGGCACACTGCCCAGGTGATCACCTCTGACAAGGACACTGACAGATATTGTAAATCGTGCAAAGTAAAAACAAGGCGAAAAAAATCATTTAATTCAGATGTGTGAGCGCGATCCAACAAGGAAAGAATCTACCCA
>NW_005268709.1:0-350 GCF_000412655.1 Myotis brandtii | reverse complement strand
GATTTTTTGAATTTGAGAATGATGTATGATGTAAGTACTAAGTGACACAGCTGTCATGTTTAAGAGGTGCCTGGAACTTTGTATACACTTGCACACAGACACAAGACAGCTGTTGATATCCCTGTGGTCAGTGTTTTAGGGCAAACTCTTGTTCTTGCAATGCAATTTCTAAATAAGCAAGCAAAATGAAATCAAAGGAAGTATTTGAGTGTAATTCTTAATAACTTCTCAACTATAGATCAGACAGTATGAAACACAATTTAACTATAGCAGGCTTAAGCTTAAGGATGCTATTTCTTATTCTAAAGATGACTGTTTCACAATACAGATTATTAAATAACTAGAGGCCC
>NW_005268708.1:0-350 GCF_000412655.1 Myotis brandtii | reverse complement strand
AGGAAAGGGATTGGTTAGGGAGAGGATCCAGTACAAGTCCGGGAAGAATTAAGAAGAAAATTGGTTAGCTTGAAAGAAAGCTTATCTCTTCCCAAACCCACGGAGATATAATCAAAGCTGAACAAAGTCCAGGACTCCTTCATTCCTCTCGGTAGCAGCTGTGGGGCCTGGCAGCAGCTTTGGCCCAAGTGCAGTGCCAGTCAGAGCCTGGGTGTCATCAGGCCTTGGCCTCTGCACGGATGGGAAATGAGACACAGAAAAGTTTTGCATCTCTGGGTCTTGGCCCTCTTGGGCCTAAACAGGCTCAGGTGCAGGTCTGAGGCCCCAAAGGCTGGGCTTCTACATTGAGA
>NW_005268707.1:0-350 GCF_000412655.1 Myotis brandtii | reverse complement strand
CAATATTTAGTTCAAAGGAACATCGAAAGTTAGCATTTCTCATACTTTTACTCAGAGTTCACAACTTCAGAAAGTTATGGGACTCAGACATGTGATTAAGGCAGCAGCCAAAATACCACTACACCAGCCCGCCCCACGCGTGACGCTCCCGCTGGGAATGGACCCCAAGGAGCTCCGCACGTGGTCTGTCGGGGCTGCGGCTCACGCAGAACTGAAGAGTTTAGCCCCAAAGCCAGCCAAGAAGACAGAAAAGGAGCTTAGCCAAAGGCTTCACAGTTACAAACAATGCTGCCTTTCATTTAATTATTTTTAAAAAATGTTTCTATTGATTTCAGAGAGAGGAAGGGAGA
>NW_005268706.1:0-350 GCF_000412655.1 Myotis brandtii | reverse complement strand
GTTTACGATTACATACAGGGAATCACTAGCCTTCAAACTCCTCTGCCTTCCCTTTCTCCTCAGGCTCCAGCTGCCCACTGAATAGTGGGCCCCTCAGCAGTCCTAAGAGCCTAAACCTTCTATCCTAAACCTTCTCCCACTGCAGCTGCCAGGACTCCCTTTTCACAGAGTTCCGTTCTTTTATTTTTTTGAAAAAAGGTTGTCGTTTTTTTACCTTGCTGTTCTCCTTCCAGACCACAGCTAGAGAACCCCTCAGGCTGTTTTTCTAAACAAGAGAGCAGTTCTCTCAGTGGCATTTGTTCCTCTTCCAAAGATATCAGACTCAAAGTACAGCGAGTTTTGTATATTAT
>NW_005268705.1:0-350 GCF_000412655.1 Myotis brandtii | reverse complement strand
GTGTTAGCCTTTGAGTTTGACATGCTTGGCCTACACCACCCACTTTCTATCTGTGTTTGGGTTAGGACACAGCTGCTGCTTCTTTTCTGTTTAGTCTGGAAAAGTGTAAAGTGGGGAGAATGCTCGCAGAACCCCACCTGGGTGAGTGAACACGGCTGCAAAATCAGTTACCAGGCTAGGGGGGAAAAAAAAAAATGAAAAAATTTTTTTGCACTAAGGGCAACCATGCCAATGAAAAGGCGGTCTTTTCTGCCACCTGCTGGTCATATTGTGGAACTGCGTCAGAGGCAGGACTTCAAAATATTTGTTTTCAGCGTGTCCAGCAATGAATGGGGCAAATGCAAGGCAGG
>NW_005268704.1:0-350 GCF_000412655.1 Myotis brandtii | reverse complement strand
CACACACATTCACACACACAATACCTTCCCATTTTCATGCTGTCTTTGTTGAGATTTGTGAGACTGACATTGTGGGCCAGAAGGGAATTTTAACTCTTTATCTTATGTTTTTACATTTCCATTGTTAGAGTGAAAGCCGCACCCCAAGGAAGCTTCTGCCTTAACTTGGTGGCAGTGTTCAAGTGCTCATGCCACCATAGACTGCCTCACATTGGAGCCTGCCACGTGGGCAAATCCACTGCCTCTCTATCACCACCCTGCTTTAGCATCTGGTCACAACATGCGCACCCAAGTTCTTGGAGTCAGAAATTAGATCCCCTTGCTATTGCCTCCAAGCTTCATAACCCTGT
>NW_005268703.1:0-350 GCF_000412655.1 Myotis brandtii | reverse complement strand
TCCTGTATGTATGATCTGCATCTACATGCCATCGGGGCGTCAGATTTTTAGAGCATAAGTCTCCATATTGGTCAATTCAGTATTAAATTATTTTGCTTTCTATACTGCAAACTCCTGCTCATGCATTTCTCTGGGCCAGTGCATGCAAGCAGGTGGAGTCAAGGAAAAAAAACTGGAGTTACAATAACACCAGGGATTGGTAAACATTTTTGTGAAAAATGAAATAGTGCCTATTTTAGGCTTTGAGAGACATAAGTCTCTATGGCAAGTACTCAACTCTGTCATTGTAGCATGAAAGCGGCCACAGACAATAACATCAATGAGTGTGTGGCTGTGCTACAATAAAACTT
>NW_005268702.1:0-350 GCF_000412655.1 Myotis brandtii | reverse complement strand
CCAAGCCAATCCCAAGTTCTTTCAAATAAGCCACAAATTAAAGTTTCAAAATCTTCTTATTGTATATTCCAGTTAAAAATCTAGCCTCCACTACTTCAGGTCCAATGAATGTTATTCTACCCCTAAAAAGAAGGAAATCCCCTTTTGGCTTTCAACTCAGAAGGGGCATAGGTGCAACTTCTTCAGTTGTCACTAATACACATTCATCTGATACCAACCGTCTCCACCATGCCCCCAAAGTTCTATCCCAATTAGATCAAAGTCATATATTTAAGGCGCACAGGTAGGAAAGTCAGTGCCACGTCTGCCCTGACCCCCAAGATCACTGCCCTGAGTCTGTCTCCAAAAGA
>NW_005268701.1:0-350 GCF_000412655.1 Myotis brandtii | reverse complement strand
ATATGAAACAGATCTCTTTTATTAAATGTAAGTAGAATAAAAGATGTCAGGACAGGGGGTGACAGTGGGCAAGGACTTGTCATCCTGAGGCTGAAGTTGACTCATCTTTGGCTCTTTCTTCTGGCTGTGCTTCCATCATCACGCGCTCCCTGCCCAAGCTCCTTGAGTTAATCGTGCCCCAGCCTGCTTGCAGGCCTCATCTCCACGATGCTGTTGGGTTGGTGAATTTCTTTCTGCTGTTAAAACACTCTTGACCTCGTTCCTTTTGTCTCCTTCTGTCCCCAGCACTGCCAAGGCCTGCAGAGCTATCAGGCGGTGATAGGAGGGCCTCCAGAGACACTAAACAGATG
>NW_005268700.1:0-350 GCF_000412655.1 Myotis brandtii | reverse complement strand
GATTGTGAGTGGCAAGATTGGTGGCAAATCTCATGGGAAGGAGGGCACATGACTGTTGGCCTTTCTAGGACCTTAGCCATGTTGGTGGCAGGAGGAGGTTGGAGTTGGCTGGGTGAAGACAAAGGGATGAAGACAGTGCTCTGTCCTGGGACACATCTTACGCTGAAGCTAAGACCAACAGGATGTGATCATGGTTTTATTATGCTCCACTAATTCAAGCTGTGTTAAGACTTCCTCAGATTCCTTAGTCAAGGGTTACTCGAAGGTACTGGGGTTAAAAAAAAAGGATTAAAATTTTTTCTTAGTTATAACAGTGGTTAATATGCAGTGTGATGCCAGTGGGATTTTTT
>NW_005268699.1:0-350 GCF_000412655.1 Myotis brandtii | reverse complement strand
GGAGACCTTTAAATCAGGGCAGGTCTTAGAACCACTTGGATGCGTTGGAGGCTCTGTTGGGAGACAGGGGGAGGAAATCTGGAAGTTTATTCCAAACCCAGGATTCTCCATCTCATTGTTCCCAAGACTTTCCTGCTAAAAAACAAAGCCAAAAAATAAACACACGCTGGAACCAGAAAACATGGTGCCTGGCTCAGAGTAGGTGCTAAATAGTACTTGTTGACTAAATGACTGAAGTAAAAGAATTGCAAGTTGAAAACAAAATGTAAGATCTGATTTTTGCTAACAACCTACCAAACCATATGCTTTCTGTCTTACCTATGTGGACACACACACTCCTCTACTCATTT
>NW_005268698.1:0-350 GCF_000412655.1 Myotis brandtii | reverse complement strand
GGGCTGGTGGTTGGCTGCCTAACTGCTCTCCACGCAGCTTTTTGAACAGTAGAAACGAATCCTGCCTCTCCCCAGGCCAGGGGAAAGCAGGTGCAGGACAACCCCGGGGGGGGGGCAGGGGGGATTCTGTCTGGGAGGTACTGGGTGAGTGAAGTCAGCACGAAGCAGTCTCACGTTCATCTATATCTGGGATGTCACATGACCTTAGCTCCCAGTCATTCATGCCTTCTCTTACCAATGTTCATTGAGCACCTACTATGCACTGATGCCTCTGCTCATGTTCATCACTGCCTCTTGATATTTGTCACCTCCAGGGCAGTTGTGGCAAGAAGGACACTGGCTGGGAGACC
>NW_005268697.1:0-350 GCF_000412655.1 Myotis brandtii | reverse complement strand
ATTAGCTGAGTAGGAAACATATTCAGCTAGTAGTCATTAGCATCTCAGTGGATTTGATTATTCGATTCTTTTGCAGTCTAGCATACTTTATTTGCCAACTTCTAATAAATTAGTGCACTTGATTGATTTAACCAGGAACCTGGGCCCTGAGTTAAGACGCAAGACCCGTGTGTTTTTTAACTGTCTCTAGGATCAAAAAGATCTGGCCTCCCCGAGTCAGAAAAGAAAAGGGGGCGGGGCTAAGTTCATGGTGGTGGTGCAGACACTGGCTGTATGTTGATACCGTTTGCATGGGCGCTGGAGTGTCTTGAGCACACAGGTGTGGAGGATGAGCAGCAGGTTTGCTAGGT
>NW_005268696.1:0-350 GCF_000412655.1 Myotis brandtii | reverse complement strand
CATGCCGGGCGGGATGGAAATAGCTCAAATATTTTGCTGTTTCTTTCCTCATCTATAATAACACCCTGACCATGGAGAAAATACCCCAAAGAATATTTAGAGATGGCTGTGAAGATTTGGAGAACTTACAGAGTGAAAATACCAAAGGCATTTTGAAAAATGGCCTTCTCTCTTTGTCAGGAGAGGCCTCAGGCATACTGTGAGAGAACTCTCCATTTAATTGCTTTGTAGGCTAATCCATACCTTCCTGTCTTTCGATATGACTGCCATAAATCTCAAGCAACTAAGAATTTCACTGTGTACTGCCTGGCATCTGATGCTGAAAACTTCAGATCTGGTAACCTGATCAG
>NW_005268695.1:0-350 GCF_000412655.1 Myotis brandtii | reverse complement strand
CCGGGAGGACTCGGGTGGTCACTCAGGCGTCCGTAGAGCTTACTGTGCCATCCCTTCTGCCTGGGTGACAAAGGGATGGAGTCTGGGCAAGACCAAGGGGCCTCCTGGGAGGTTCTCAGAAGCAGCTGTAAGGTACAGCCCAGCCCAGGAGACTGTCCCCTCAACTCAGAGAGGGGCCCGGCTGGGAGCCTTGAGGCCACGGGGCCAGCTGAAGCCCCCCCTTTCACAAAGGGAACATTGAGGCCTGGGCACTTGGGACTGACCCACAGTGTCACAGAGCGTGGCCGTGGGTCCCCTTCGCGTGTGTAGGCGGGGAGCCCGGCTGTGCGCCCCCCCCCCCCCCCCCCCCG
>NW_005268694.1:0-350 GCF_000412655.1 Myotis brandtii | reverse complement strand
CATGACAGTCTCCAGACCCCACACTGAGTAAGATGCTACACTGGCTCGCCTTCTTCTCACGGGGCGAGCGGAGGGGGGGAGAGGTGTCCCCCACCGCCACCCCTGGTTTGTGGGGAAACAGGACTTTGTTTCTGGGCTTGCTGCATGTCCCACGGTTACAGTAACAGCAGCTCCCAGAGCCCCCATGCTCCCGGCCGGCCACCGCCAGCAGGCAGCAGGGACCCTACAGTTGGCTCTCCCAGAAGAATAACAGATATTCCTGATTTTGGGGCTTGAGTCGCAGGCGGGAGGAGCTGTTATTTTCATTTTCTTCGGCCTTTCCCTCTGTGACTCCCCTTCCCGTTGCCTGC
>NW_005268693.1:0-350 GCF_000412655.1 Myotis brandtii | reverse complement strand
GGAATACCAGAGGTTTTGCTAAGAAAAGGGAGTTTTGCTTTATTCTGTCTAGTAGCAATACTATCAACCTAAATTAACTCATGATGAAGTTACCACTTAGATCATGGAGGCCCATTGTTGTGCACTGGATGATTCTCTTTAATATTTAAGAATTTGAGATTTGGATTCATAATGCCTGGGCTCAAATCCTGGATTTTCTCCTTCCTAACAGTGTGACTTTGGCAGGTTACTTAACCTCTCTACATGGTCCCTCCATATATGAGCTGAAAATGACAATAGTACCTGAGTTACAATATCCTATTAATAAGAGCTTATGTGTTCATCACACCCTCATGCCATGATGCCCTCAC
>NW_005268692.1:0-350 GCF_000412655.1 Myotis brandtii | reverse complement strand
GGGGGGGGGGGGGGGGTCACAAAGTTCAGTCCAAGGTGCAGCTGTGACTCCTCCTCCCCCGGCCAGAGGGACGTCTCACCCGAGAGGCTGCCCTCACCAGCTGCGTGTCAGCCGCCCCTCGGCGGCCACAGGCCCCGCACTGCAGGCTCCAGGGGACTGTCAGGAGCCCTGGCTCTGGTCAGTTAACCAACTGGAGCTTCCGGGTCCTTTCTATAAAGTGAAGGGGGGGGGCGGGATGGCAGCTTCAGGGCTTAGATGAGGCTCCCATGAGGCATCTGTGACCAGAATGTAAAAGCCAACGTAGCGATGGGCACTGCTGCCGTGTCCTCTCCGGTGGCACCTGCTCCCAC
>NW_005268691.1:0-350 GCF_000412655.1 Myotis brandtii | reverse complement strand
TATTACGGTGGTATCAGATCCATAATGAAAGCTAGAGTGAATGACCATGTAATGAAGATCTCACTAAATCAATAATAAGGATACAGAATGTCTTAAAGTTAGTTGGGAAAAGAGCCACATTTTAAGAAGCTGATGGGGGATTGATTATATTGACCTTTATCCACCAATGTTGCTGTGAATGCAACATAAGGAAAGTCCTTTTCTACTCATGGACAATATCTGTATGTGTGTGTATAATGGCTTATATTAATAGGATTTCAAATCTACTTGTTTATTACTTAAGCTGAGTTGTTTCAACCCACCTGTTTATAACAATTACCAAAAAACAGTTTTTAGAAGTCAAGTTGTTC
>NW_005268690.1:0-350 GCF_000412655.1 Myotis brandtii | reverse complement strand
AACTAGGCAGCACATCCTATGGCCTAGCAGCGTGGGCGTCTGTGTTCTCAGGGGCCATTCAGGACCCATGTGCCTCCCAGCTACTGAGAGGGAACAAGCATGTTGTTGTCATGCAGGGCCCCAGGCTGCCTGGGTTCCATCCTTGTTCCCTGTGGCTCAGTTTCCCCATCTGTAAAATGGACGATAGCAACACGGCGATGAACTGCAGAGGATTCTCTGTGCTAATACCCAGTGACTTCCTTAGGACAGACCACTGAAAGGAAATGATCACTCAAAGATGTTGAAACTCCACCTAATTGTACAAAATTTCTTCAAGTGTGAAAGTATTAACCAGAAACATATGCAAGAAA
>NW_005268689.1:0-350 GCF_000412655.1 Myotis brandtii | reverse complement strand
AAAAAAAATAATGTCTCTTTCTCTTAGTACATAAGATTGGAAAGCAAATTAAAATGTAGAAGGTGTAACTTTATAGAGAAATGTTATCAATTGTCCACTTGTCTGGCATCTTGCTTGCCAAGAAAATGTACTTCCATTTTCCTTTTTAATTTTCTTAATGGGTCTTTCAGATCTATTCCCCATTTAGGGAAAATATATGATTATGTGAAATATATTATTTATCAGATATTATTTTAGTTTTCAGCAGATTCCTTTTCTGTTTAGTCCTTTCAGTATTCTATTAAGAAGCCATTATGAGTAAAAAGCATGCACAATATAGCCCTTAGGCCAGGGGTCCTCAAACTATGGCC
>NW_005268688.1:0-350 GCF_000412655.1 Myotis brandtii | reverse complement strand
GAATTTCCTTTCTGTAACAAAAATCTTATCTGTAATAATTTGATTTGGTGATTAAGACTGGTCATGGCTTTTCACTGACTATAGTGTATAAGCCCCAGTTTGTAATATGAAATACAAGGGGAGTTCATCTCACATGGGCTCAAGTCCTCACAAAGCTTACCACCATCTCCCACACACATCATGTATTTTTGTGTTTCTACATCCTTGTTTAAGTTCTTGGTTCTAAAATGTCCCTCTTCACTTTGTTTGCATGGTGAGCTACTTCTCAGCCTTCAAGACCATCCCCTGTTATTGTGTGTTCTGAACTTTTCCCTGACTCCTGAATATCATCCCATTCCCAAATAAGCTGT
>NW_005268687.1:0-350 GCF_000412655.1 Myotis brandtii | reverse complement strand
CCCCGGTGGAGGGCAGCCCCGGATGGAACACAGACACCAACAAAGGAAGAAGCTGTGGTTCAGCCAACGGGGAAGAGCTTCCAAAGCAGGCTCCAAGTCAGTTTACAAAAATGGAGAAGGAAACAAAAAAATCTATTAGGCTGCAATCTCTTTTGGGGGAGCGTGTTTTTTTTCTACAGGGAATTTACATGCCAAGGAGACAAATCCCTGAGGCCCAGTTTCAGCTTATTAGCACTCAATTGGCCACAGCAAATGAGCACTGTGACTGTCAGCGACCTGGGGTTTTATAAGTGCGCAGGGACTGTTCGCAGAGATTTCACAGGCGCCCCACGGACCCGCTGAGGGGAGCA
>NW_005268686.1:0-350 GCF_000412655.1 Myotis brandtii | reverse complement strand
GGGCTTGACAGGGGACCTCAGGCTGTGCCCCCTGCCCGGCAGGGTTTGACGGGGGACCTCAGGCTGCCCCCCCCCATCCCAGTACCAGGCCAGGGGACCTCATGCCACACCTCCTGCCTTGGCACCAGGCTGTGGGACCTGAGGTCGTGCCCCCCGCCCTAGTGCCAGGCTGGGGGACCTGAGGTCGTGCCCCCTGCACTAGTGCCAGGCTGGGGGACCTGAGGCCGTGCCCCCCACCCCAGGGGAACCAAGACTGTTTTCCCCGCCTGGCAGGGCTTGATGTGGGACCTCAGGCTGCACCTCAAGGTGCACCCCCCAGCCTGGGCTGGGGGACCTCAGGCTGCGCCCCC
>NW_005268685.1:0-350 GCF_000412655.1 Myotis brandtii | reverse complement strand
GAATAGTTTTTTCACTTATATGAATGTTGAGTAGGGAATTCAAGAGACATTCAGGTATGAGCCATACTTGTAGGACTGTTCTCTGAGTTTGACAAGATGTCTAGCTCCATGACCCCACCCACTACATACCAGTAAGACCCTTTGCTCCCATCATTACAACCAAAAAAAATGCCCTGGGTCAGCAAAATTAGGATTTCAGCATGGAAATTTTGAAAATTGTTTGGGTTTTTTGTTTTGTTTTGTTTTTTCCATTGAGGAGAGAGAGGGAAAGGGAGAAACATTGATGTGAGAGAGAACATGGAACAGTTTCCTTCCTTTAGGTGTATGGGATGACGCTCCAACCAACTGAG
>NW_005268684.1:0-350 GCF_000412655.1 Myotis brandtii | reverse complement strand
GTTGTTGTTGTTGTTTTGTTTACCTTAAAAGCCAATATAATTTAAGAAAAATGAGTAGATGTCAATGAATATTTATTGTCCAAAAGTATGTCTTTGGAAATGACTTTGATTTTCAAATTCTGACCAAGTTAAGACTTTTAAAACTAAAATGACATTTGATGACTAATGAAATTAAAATATGACATTTGATATAAAATCATTTTACATCACAGATCATAAAACAAAAGGATCAGAAAGTATCAAATTTAATGACAGTAACTGACCCTGCCCCTCTTCACCCTCTACTCCTCTCTTGATATTTCCCAGCATCCCTAACATTACATTTTAAATCTGTCACCTGTACCATGCAT
>NW_005268683.1:0-350 GCF_000412655.1 Myotis brandtii | reverse complement strand
TTGCTTTCCGCTTTATATTCCACATATGAGTGAAATCGTATAGTCCTTGTCCTTTTCTGCCAGACATGATTTTACGTGGGGTGCAGCTAGATGGTGGCCAGAAGGGCATGAGATCCATGAGGTGATTGTTGAAATTGCCAAAAGGAGGAATTTCCTGCTCATATTGCGACCTAGGTCCTCTTTGTAGTAATTATTCTACTGGCAATGAAACTACCTTCACTTTTTAAAAAATCCACTGATTTACAGAGTCACAACACTAACATTTTTCTAAAAGCACACACTGAGGTGGAGTTAAGGAGCTAATTAAAGGTTCAGGAACTTCCTCGGTTTCTATTATGTTTGCTCAATGA
>NW_005268682.1:0-350 GCF_000412655.1 Myotis brandtii | reverse complement strand
TGAAGTCCCCATCATTGGACTCTATGGACCTTCAGAGGAAACCAGGAGGACCCCCAAGTTATCGACCTGCTTTGAGTTCATAGTAACGTGTTCCGTTATCCATTCTGCAGAAAACTCCTGGAGGGTGAAGAGTGTCGGATTGGCTTTGGCCCAAGTCCCTTCTCCCTTCCAGAAGGACTCCCTAAAATGCCTTCCACGGCCACTCACATAAAGGTCAAAAGTGAAGAGAAGATCAGGGTGGTAGAAAAGTCAGAGAAGGAAACCGTGATCGTGGAGGAACAGACAGAGGAGATACAAGTGACCGAAGAAGTGACTGAAGAAGAGGAGAAAGAGGCCAAAGAGGAGGAGGG
>NW_005268681.1:0-350 GCF_000412655.1 Myotis brandtii | reverse complement strand
CTACTTTTCTATTTTTCCCATCCACTAACATCAAGGAAAAAGAAAACACAAAAAAGCTTGTAAGAAGTGAAAAGCAGATTCTGCCATGTGAAGATACAACGAGAAACTGACAGTCTGCAACCTGGAAGAGGATCCTGGCAAAAATCTGACCAGGCTGGCACCATGATCTTGGACTTCCAGATTTGAGAACTGTGTGAAATTAATTGCTGTTGCTTATATGCAAAAAATAAAAAAGAATAAGTCAAAAGCATAACAGTGAACAGTCCAGAAGCCCAAATCTATACACACAAAAAATTATAGTCCCAAGTCTTTTTTTTTTTAAAGTTCAAATTATATCCACTATTTTTTTT
>NW_005268680.1:0-350 GCF_000412655.1 Myotis brandtii | reverse complement strand
ACTAAAATTCCACAACAAGCCCCCGCCCCCCAAAACGTGACCACAGGGGTTCCTTTTATTCTTCCCTTGAGGTGGAGTCACAGACACCAGAGCTGCCTTGGGACACAAGCAGCTGCTTTACACTCTCCCTCAGGGCAGGAGTGTGCTCCCTCCCACAATACAATTCAAATGAAGACAATCCTGAACTGCAAAACTACACAATGCAAAAATGAAAATAGCTTCTTCCCGACTTCCTGAGTCCTCAGTGCTGGGTGAGCTCATCAGAGCTGAACTGTTGTCAGTATTTGGAGCCTGGGCTTTTCTGCTCCCAAGGTCACACTCAGTGAGCCTGTGGGAGGCAGCACTGAGCG
>NW_005268679.1:0-350 GCF_000412655.1 Myotis brandtii | reverse complement strand
ACAGGAACCTGCAGCGTATCCCTGAGCATAGTCTTCATTTTGCAAACTGACTGATGCCACCTGGCTGTTTTCCTCATGGCCATATTTTGCAGCTGTTTAGTATTCTCTCCCTCGAATTGGAAAAAGGAGCTCTGCTTGATTTCAGTTTGGCCAGCCTCTGCGTTGCCCATGGCTGCTAAGAAACCTGGGTGAGTGGTGCTTGGGTCCAGCCAACGTCAACCAGGTGCAGCAGGAGCTGGACTTTGCACCACTTCACCCTCTGCAATCAGTCACTGAGTTCCTACTGGGCGTAAAGTACTGTGTGAAGTATTAGTAGATAAGGTTGGGAGGGACTCAACGTTAAATAAAAC
>NW_005268678.1:0-350 GCF_000412655.1 Myotis brandtii | reverse complement strand
GGTTCCCAGCCCCTGGATTCCTCCTTCACTCCCCAGCGAGGTCAGCTTGGTCCCCCTATGTAGGCCCAGGTGAACCCCAGAGTCCAAGTCTAACCCTGCTCTCAGACGGGAGAGATCTCGGGCCTTGCTATTCAAATACACGTGGCCTGTCCTGGATCCCCCTGGATTCTTGCTTGGCCTTTGTGTGTTGCCTTCATTTCAAGGAGCAAGACCTTTCTCTCGTTCCTGACATTTTTCTCCTGCCTTTGTTTCTTTCTCTAAAACGCCTGTTCTTGGGATAGCAAAGACCTGGATTGGAGTCTCAACTTTGCTCCTTGCTATGTGTGACTCGAGCAAAAACATAGTCCCTC
>NW_005268677.1:0-350 GCF_000412655.1 Myotis brandtii | reverse complement strand
AAGGGGGATGGATGGCAGGGGAGATGGCCAAGGTCCCTGTTTCTTTCTCCCCAACTTCCTGGACACCAGGTGCTGACTGTGACCCCGCAACTGAGCACCTGGCAGACCAGTTCCCAGGAAAGCCGGGTCCTGAGGAGGGAGGGAGGAGGGCAGAGAAAGGGACAGAATTCACATCCTAAAACCTTCCTGGCTTGGCCTCCTCTAAGAGTCAGCATAGTTAGCTGGATATGAATGAGGGGGAAGCAAAGGGAATCGGACATTATTGAGTCTAATGGGCTGGGGAACACAAGCCTGTTTGCTCCACTGGGTGCTGATTGGGACAGACGGGCGTCCAATACTGCCATTTCCCC
>NW_005268676.1:0-350 GCF_000412655.1 Myotis brandtii | reverse complement strand
GATGAGTGACTTATGGTCATGCCTGTCGGTTGCCAGTCGATGTTCGTGGATCCTGGTCTGTAGTTGACGTCCAGTTTGTCCAACGTAGAATCGATCGCAATCAGCGCACGATATCTTGTATACAACGTTAGCTTTTTCTTCTTTTGTCGTTTTGTCCTTTACCTTGGTTAGTTCAGTGCGTAACGTGTGAGTTGGCTTGTGTGCGATGATGATTCCAAGGGGGCGTAGCATCCTGGCTGCCATCTCGGATGCGTTTTTCACATAGGGTAGTGACTGGTTCCTTGTGTTTGGTTGTTGTGTTCTTCTCCGTGTATTTGAAGCCAAGCATCTCAGTATGAAATTCTTGGGAT
>NW_005268675.1:0-350 GCF_000412655.1 Myotis brandtii | reverse complement strand
GACAGATGAAACACTTGAATGGTATTTCCTCACTATCGCTTCCCACTTCATAATTTTCATCTTCATAGACACCATAACGACCCTCATTAAGCTCATGTTCGATCTGCCACCCATGCTTGTAATCTGATCAGTCATGGAGGAATTTGCAGCTGTCTCCGAAGCCGCAAAAGCCAGTTTCCTTATAGTCCTTACAAATGTCGGGCTGGTAATCCCAGCGCACGGTGGCCCGTAGATGCTCGGGAGCTCGGAAGGGGCCTTTTCGCACCATTCCGGAGGAAGCATTGCCCATAGATGTATCCTTGGGTTTCATGTATTTCTGATAGTTATTGATTCCCCGATAGATCTTGTCA
>NW_005268674.1:0-350 GCF_000412655.1 Myotis brandtii | reverse complement strand
TTTTTTTTAAAGCTGGATGCTCTCAAAGTCTGATTTCTTAAAATTCACTTTCTACATTATGCTTTTGCCTACTATGATTTTTATCTTGAAATCAATCACATGGTTTAGTTGTTCCTTTTATTTTTTGAGGAGATACTCTTAATTAATAACCAAACAAATGTTGGCTTTCAACTCATGTTTGGTCATTCTGCGTGCTTTTTAAAGGATGCCTTTTTGAGAATATTTTTAAAGGCTGGTTATGCCATCAGCCACTAACACCTGCTTAACATTTGAAGAACCTTTTAAAATCTGAAACTCCTTATGTGAACATTTTGGAGGACTGTGGGGAGGGGCAGTCAATTGTACTCTAA
>NW_005268673.1:0-350 GCF_000412655.1 Myotis brandtii | reverse complement strand
CAAACACCCAAATAGTATGTAGAGATTGTGATAGTTAATTTTATGTTAACTTGCCTAGATATTTAGTTAAACATTCTGGGTTTGTGAAAATGTTTTTGGATGAGATTGACATTTGAACCAGATTGAATAAGGCAGGTTGCTCTCCCCAGTATGGTGGGCCTTGTCCAATCAGTTGAAGAAGTAAAGAAGAGAAAAAGGCTGACTCTCTGAGTATAAGAGGAAACTCCTTCTGCCTGACTGCCTTGAACTGGACATTGACCTTTACCTGCCTGCAGACTCGAACTGAAACAGCAGTTCTGCGTGGGTCTTGAGCCTCCTGGCTTTGGGACTGGAACTTAGGCCACCAGAAC
>NW_005268672.1:0-350 GCF_000412655.1 Myotis brandtii | reverse complement strand
GTGCTTGCCAGCTGTGAGCCAGCTTCTGGCTGAGCAGCGGTGGGGGGAGAGCTCTGCTCAACCAGAAGCCAGGTAGCTGCTCCTTAGTGCTGTCCCCTCCCCCTGTCCACTGGTGTGTGTGTGGGGGCAATCAGGGGCTGGGCTGGCTAGGGGAGGGGCCATGGGAGGTTGAGGCGCTGCGGTTGTGCCCAATCCCACCTCTGTGAAGGCGCTGGGAGTGGGGCCCTCACCACCGCCTCTCCTGCCACCTCTGTGGAAGGGAGGGTGCCAGGATCTCCACAGCTGGCCTGGCTACATAGGCTCACTGGCCCCACCCCCCACCCACTGGTTGTTCTGGAAGGTCGTTCCGC
>NW_005268671.1:0-350 GCF_000412655.1 Myotis brandtii | reverse complement strand
GTCAACGCTCAACCACTGAGTAATGCCGGCCAAGCAAGAACAGTGCTTATTTTGAAATGGTTTCAGTGCTTACCTGCCACTCATTGTGGACCATGCCACCATGCCCATCTCCATTCTTAGGTTCCTGTTTATATCATCTCTTATCATCTCAGAGTAATTCTTTTCAGAGTGAATTTGCAGACTGTTTTTTGGTGCTTTTGCTACTTTTGCAAATGGAAAGCCATGTGGGTGTAGAATGTGTTTGCTCTTGATCTTTTCCCTCCAAAAACTATGACTGTCACAGTAGTTTAGGATACTTGTGAAAGGAGGGCCCTCCTTATCTTCTGGTTCAGTATTGCCAAAGAAAATAC
>NW_005268670.1:0-350 GCF_000412655.1 Myotis brandtii | reverse complement strand
GTGGTAATTTTCTAAGGACAGATGCCTAAGCCTCCTGGCACTTTAAGTCATCACAGAATCCAGTGCAGTTATTTCTCTAAACCGTCACCCAATACCAAAATAACCAGAGATGCCATTTTACTGGAAGTTAATACTGCAGAGCCCGGCCTCCTCTTTGGTGAAGACAAAACTATAGATATAAAGTAGAACACAATTGTTGTATTTATGGGAGTTGGAGAATTACAGACAAGTTTCTGACTAAAATAGCCAACAAGCAGCAGTGACAAAAAATAATTTATCAGCTGCTTATATCAGAAAATTAATGGGAAAATAGTAAAGAAAAGAGTGTCAAAATAAAGCAATGGAAAAAT
>NW_005268669.1:0-350 GCF_000412655.1 Myotis brandtii | reverse complement strand
CGCCTCAGCCGTCAGCCAGCCGGGGCGGAGGACAACTTGTCGGGTCTCACGTCCTGGGAAAGCTCCCAGGCTGAGGGGCTGGGACGATGGGTCCCCTGCCACACACTTCCTCCTGCTGTTCTCCCTGCAGCTCTCGGAAGCTGCACACAATTTACTTAAAGCAGAAAAGCCAGCAGGGGAATATTAGAGAGGAAAGCTAAGCATTTGGAGAAGACTCCCTAGCCCAGCCCCTAGGGGACCCTGACCCCAGGGGAGACCTCGCTTCCCTCCCTCAAGGATGCTTAAAAAAAAAATACCAGTTTTAGGGCATGACCGGCGTGGTTCAGTGGTTGAGCGTTGACCCATGAACC
>NW_005268668.1:0-350 GCF_000412655.1 Myotis brandtii | reverse complement strand
CCAAAACTTGTTGGAAGCAGGGTGGCCACATATAGGGAGAAACAGATGCTGCATTTCTTAATATCGTTTTCTTATCTCCCAGAGTCCCTAACAGGAGCATGTAGGTGACATGGGATGCATAAGATGTGGCCCCTTCAAATCTGGACAACTCAGGTTGGCATCATTATTATGGGAGAATTTATATTAACCCTTTATGCATTTATTTGTAGGAAATGTGTATAAATATAAGGTTCTCTAATTCTTGAACCAAGCTCAGTGTCGTGACATCCACATCTCATCCAGGGGCAGAGAAAGCAGAGTCAATGTTTAAGCATCTCTGAACGATAATTGACCTGCTGCAGCCTTCCAGT
>NW_005268667.1:0-350 GCF_000412655.1 Myotis brandtii | reverse complement strand
GTGGAGGGCAGGTGCCTCGGTTGCAGGCTCCCAGCCCTGGCCCCGGGCATGTGGGAGGCAACCAATGGGTGTGTCTCTTTCAATTTGGTGTTACTTTCTGTCTCTCCCCCTCTTTTCCATTCTCTCTAAAAATCAATGGGAAAAAATGTCCGCGGGTGAGGATTTAGAAACATTAAAGTAAATAAACAAAAAGGCATCTTGTGTCCCGTTCATTCCACATCATCCCGCGAGGTGCGGGTCAGAGATTCATAAGCCACAGCCTGCCCCACAGGCCTGTCTGGGCATCACAGTCTCTAGTGCCATTGTGAGCGGTTCATCACCTCGGGATAAAAAGTTACTGGAAACATCGA
>NW_005268666.1:0-350 GCF_000412655.1 Myotis brandtii | reverse complement strand
TCTTCCCTTCCTCTCCCCCCATCCTTGCTAACTTTCATGCAAGTAAGTTGTCATGGACCCTATAACTGCAAGAAAATGAATTCTGTCAACAACCCTGAGAGCAGGGAAGCAGATGCTTTCCCAATTGAGCCTACAGGTGAAAACATAGCAATTGATAACTAATAACATCTCATCATTCTCTCTTCTTTCTGAAACCTTTCAATGATTAAATAAGGTAATGTATGTCAAAGTGCTCAGCCATGTTTAGTGCATAAAAGACTCTAAAGAAATACTTCTTCATTTGCTCTGTAAGGCCAACTGGAAAAAATACAAATTGATTGTAATCCTATATAATAAAACCCTAATATGCA
>NW_005268665.1:0-350 GCF_000412655.1 Myotis brandtii | reverse complement strand
GCATATTATGCTTTTATTATTATAGATAATTATAAAAATGTTTATTATGTTTATGTTGTGGTGGTAATGAGTGTAATGTGCCCTAATAACAAATGTAATGATAACACAGAAGAAACCTTTATATAAACACACCCTTTGTTTCAAAGACATAGGTAGAATTATACATAAAAATATAAGCATAAAAGCATAATACTTTAAGATTAAAAAATGTAAGGAGAATGGAGTAGTAATAATAAGACAGGGATTCTGCAAAATTTCCAGTAAAGAAACTGTATTTTAAAGCTGATGATGTTGACTATAAAACTTCTATCGTATTTAGGTTCCATTGAGTACACTGTTAAGTTTCTTTT
>NW_005268664.1:0-350 GCF_000412655.1 Myotis brandtii | reverse complement strand
TATATGATGCTTATGAAGGTATATGTTGTATGTTACATGAATTTCTGTTTCATGTAACTATGACTCATAACTTTCCAACTATTGGAGAGAGACATTTGATCAACTGGTAAAACAGGAACTTTACAGTAATAGAGACTTAAACTCAAATGCCAACTTTATGTGGACAAGTTATTCAATCCAATATAACTCAATTAAAACAACAACAACAAAAACTATCTCAAAGAATATTCCCTGAAGCAGGGCTTTGGCTGCATGTGTTTTATAAAAGATGTGCTGTTCAGGAAATTAGAGAAGCAGGACACAAAAGCAGAAAGAGTGGAGAAAGGATGTGGTCTCAGGGAAGGTCTAGC
>NW_005268663.1:0-350 GCF_000412655.1 Myotis brandtii | reverse complement strand
CCAGTCTATTTCCATGCCTCTTAAAGTTGTTTCCTTCTTTTTTAGTTTCTCCATGACTCCCATACCCCACCCACCTAGATCTGTATCTAAAATCTCCAATGCCAACTCTCTGTTCAAATACTTTTAAAGTCCAAAGCCCCACTGCCCTTTTCTTTACCTTATTTCCCATGTTTCCATCTCTACAACATAGAATCCCAGAAACTCAGCAGGCAGCAAGAGGGGGAAAATAGGATGGTTGCCCATTCCCCACTTGGGTTTCTACTTGTACCCCCTTCATCTCCTAATCTCAAAGATGTGCCTCTCCTGTTAGACCTACATCCATCCTCTATGCCAGGGGTGGGGAACCATTT
>NW_005268662.1:0-350 GCF_000412655.1 Myotis brandtii | reverse complement strand
TTGAAAATTTAGTCTCAAACGGGTTCAAAGCTTGTTTTCATGAGATCGCGAATCTCAAAACAGCAATCGAAGCCTCCCTTCCGCGAGTATCCTCTGTGACGAAGGTATCTACCTTAGCCGACCTCGAAATCCGAGAGGCTGCAAAGGAGGTCGCACTACAACATGTCAGGGAATCCAACGTTGTGGTGAAAGGATTGAAAAATTTCACCGATGATCCCTTAGTAGTAGCGCACGCCTTAGCTAACAGCATATCTCCCAATATGCAAAATTCTATTGCGAGGGCCAGATGGATACGCCCACGTTCAAAGCAAGCTTCCCACCCCCTCTTAATCATGTTTGATTCTTCTTTA
>NW_005268661.1:0-350 GCF_000412655.1 Myotis brandtii | reverse complement strand
CCCGCGCCCCGAGCCCTCCCCCAGCGGCATCCCCTGCACGCCAGTGCAGCTCCTTATCGAAGCATGAAACGTGTGCGATGGTTCGGTCAGCGTGGGCAGCCCCGGAGCTGCAATACGGGCACATTTTTGCGGTTTGCGTGGGTGCTCTGGGGTTTGACGTCAGAGCTGCTCCAGTTGAAGCCCAGGTCTGTGTGTCTTTGCCAACCTGAGCCGAGCGAGCTCCTTCTCTCGGTCATCTGTGATGGATTGTGAGCGAGGCTGCGGAATGTGGCTTCCTGTCTGGAGGTAGCATTGAGCTGTAGGTCATCGGAAACCTGGTGGGGGGACAAGACTGTTGGGTGGGATGGTAT
>NW_005268660.1:0-350 GCF_000412655.1 Myotis brandtii | reverse complement strand
AAAAAAGAAGAAGAAGAAGAAGAAGAAAGAAAGAAAATAATGCCAGCAATTCTGTGCCTGCCAGCTCTGTTTCCAAGGAAACAGAGAATAGATCATCAAAAACAAAATAAGGGTTTTTCAAGCTGATTACCTTTTTTTCACCAGTTCAGTCTCCTTTGCTGCAAAATGAAAGGCAACAGAACCTCAGCCTTACAATTCAGATTTTTGGTTGTGCTGTCTCACTATTAAAACCAGCCCCCCCCAATTAATATTTTGGATTATATGTTGGTTTTCTTGTAGAGACAGTGTTCACAAGGATAAAGAATACCTTTTAAATATAAAGCACTATGTACACTTGCTGAATAAGCTAA
>NW_005268659.1:0-350 GCF_000412655.1 Myotis brandtii | reverse complement strand
ACTGAGGGCGAGGTGTGTATTGCGTTCCTTGTGTTAAGTGCTTTATATGTTATTTCACTTAATCCTTGGGACCCCTGTGAGGTAAAAATTATGTCCCCATTTTACAAATAAACTGGCCCAGTGAACTTAAATTTTTCCCAAGGGGCACAAAGAACTGCAGGGAGAAATCAAACCAGGTCTTTGTCACTAGTACCCAGCAGAGGGCCTGGTACATAGTGGACGCTCCCAAACTATTTATAAGATGAATGAATGAATGAATGCAACTCTGAAGTCCACTATTTCTTGCTAGAAGAAATCTTGAAAGTTAACTGGCCCAAGCTCCTCATTTTACAAAGACACCAAGCTTTTGC
>NW_005268658.1:0-350 GCF_000412655.1 Myotis brandtii | reverse complement strand
TCATGCTCCTGGTGGGGAAAAGTCTTCACAACTGGACAGATCTGTGCAGGTTCCTTTGCATACACACTTTTGGGAAAACAATGCTGCATTGGGCCATTTTGATGACAAGAGCACATTTCGCTGCAGAGATCCTTCAGGTAAGAAGAAAGAAAACCTTGCAGATGGCTCTTATCCCTGGAGAGGACTTAACCCCATGTTTACCACAGACATCTAAGGTCCAGGGCCCCAAATCCTCTCTCACCCTTTCCTCAATCCCTTGGGCTCAGCAAGCTGCAAAGACACCCTGCCTCTCAATCCTCTTCCTTCAGGCGCCCCCAAAACCACTGCCTGGCTGCTCCTCAGCCTCCACT
>NW_005268657.1:0-350 GCF_000412655.1 Myotis brandtii | reverse complement strand
CCAGGCAATGTGCTAGCTGTGATGGTAACCAACACATTTTTTTGCCCAACAACACATTCTTGCCCGCATGGAGAACACCATGGCAGGCTTTCTTGGGAGGTGACAATTGGACTGGAATCTGAACAATGAGTCAAAGGTGATTAGGCAAAAATGAGGGGCAATTTCCAACCAGAAGGGATGTCCAATTCTCCATGGTTGGATGGAGCATGATGAAAAAAGAATGCCAAGTGAGACTGGAGAATTAGAAATTTTTTAATATATAAAGTAGTACAGCTACTAGTAAATGTTAAAGAATCATTTTTGTTGAGTAGAGACATTTTAAAGCACATAAAAAGAACTTAGAAAATTTT
>NW_005268656.1:0-350 GCF_000412655.1 Myotis brandtii | reverse complement strand
AAAATAAAAATAAAAAGTTGTATTTTAACATGAATCACTTAAATAAAGTTCTCTTAATTGTTCATCCTAACTCCTGATGTGAGGATAGGAAGTCCCTCTTTTAAAGGTATAGCTGCGGAGACTGAATCATAAAAGTCAGGAGTCATAAAACCATAGCTTACTTGTCTATAACTAAATGACCTTTTTATTTTTTAGGTGATATCATGTTCTACAGTTCAAAATAACAAATTTATTCCAAGAAGCTCCTAGATCAGAGTTCAGCAAACCAAAGTCCGGGGTCCAAAATCTAGCTCGCTGCCTTTTTGTAAATCAAGTGCTAATGAAACAGAGCCATGCTCATCTGTTTACAT
>NW_005268655.1:0-350 GCF_000412655.1 Myotis brandtii | reverse complement strand
CACCCTCCTTGGCTTCATGACACCTTTTCCAAATCAATGAGAAATTTCATACTTATATCAGAAGATAAGAGCTGCTACTTAGTCCCACATTATAAGACCTTTGTTAATTATGAGACATAATTATATAATTTAATGCTATCCAATCTGAGTTTATTACCTTATATGCATTGTTTGATTTAAATTTTATAAAAGTTCTTTTTCTGAAGTGATAAAATTATGACCTTCATTCTCCATTGCAGAAGTGGGGCTTGAAGAAGTTTAGTGACCAACCCAAAATTATAATCAGAGTAAGGAATAGGTTTTGATTAGAATGTGTCATGATGCTTTCAGTTCTCAAACTGTGCAGTGGT
>NW_005268654.1:0-350 GCF_000412655.1 Myotis brandtii | reverse complement strand
GTTGTTCTTGATTTGCATTATCTGCTCCTGGCTCTGATGTCGGGATAGGATTAGCCTCATGAAATGAGCTGGGAGTGTTACTTTCCCTTCTGTTTTCTGAGGGAGAGTGTGTGAAGTTATTAGTTTCTGTAGGGATGCCAATGTTTGTGCACGACTCATTACAGTCTACTGGCGTCGATACTTCACCGCGTAAGTAACGTGTAAAAACCTTACTTCCACGTAGGTCCCTTTCACCTCCTCTTTTAAAACATTGTGAACATATATATGTAAAATGCACCGTTGTTGGTTGAAATATTCTTTCTCTGAGTCTGTGGCCACCTCTCCCTTGACGAGCAGGCGCCCTGGGTAAA
>NW_005268653.1:0-350 GCF_000412655.1 Myotis brandtii | reverse complement strand
TTACCTGAAATATTTTCTTCAGTATATGAGAAAATGGCAGGAATGATAACAACAGGAATGAACAAATCAATTTAGATTATGGGGATGAAAAAGAGGTGTTTTGTCTTTAATTCTTATATAGAGCCATCAAGAATATACAGTGAGTTACCCCTCTCCCCCTCCCCCCTCCCTATAAAGCTCCCTCTAGGCAGAGAAATTGCCAAAAAGGCACCTGTTCCTTTCGCCTGGAGCCAGGGCCCAGGGCTGGGCGAGCAGACCTTGGTCTGGATTTCTGCTGCCACTGGGATCTAGTGCTTCTGTGCACTGCACAAGCTCTACACCTGTACAGCTAAGAAATAAATCCCCCGGGG
>NW_005268652.1:0-350 GCF_000412655.1 Myotis brandtii | reverse complement strand
TATTCTGGTTTCCTTTCCAGGCAACTCATCAAAAGAGCAAAAGACAGATGAAAAGTCATGCAGGCGAATGCAATGTCCTTGCATGCAGAACACGCAAACCCACGGCAGATGGGATGGCTCATTGGCCTCCCACCAGGTGAGTGGGAGGTGCTTTCCAGGCCAACACCCTCTCCCTGAGCGGCTCCAAGTGCAGCCCTGTGTCCACACACGGACATAGACCCACGACACACCTGCTCCCAGGCTGCCAGCCTCCAGTCCGGAGGGGCGGAGTCAAGACCAAGAGGCCCCCCACTTCCATGAGAGACTAAACCTAAGCAACAAAGGCCCATCAGACCACTCACAGAGGAGCT
>NW_005268651.1:0-350 GCF_000412655.1 Myotis brandtii | reverse complement strand
GTGTCTGCCCCCTGGTGGTCAGTGCGTGTCATAGCAAACAGTTGAATGGTTGGACGGTTGCTTAGGCTCATATATATATATGGCTGCAGTGGGCACAGGGGTTGCTCTCAGCCCATCCTCTGCACCTCTGTCCAACCCCTCCCGCCGTGGCCCCTGGTCCTCTGTCTCCTGGCAGCCCCGCTCCTGCTGCCATTGCTCCCATGCATTGGTGCTGCCGGCCCCAGCCCTGCTCACACCCACTGACAGCGCAGAGCGATTGGGGCTGACACCAGCAGCAGGTGCCAGCAGGGCCAGCACCATCAGCAGGTGCGATTGGCAGCTGCTGCCCCAATCGCCCCTCAGGAGCAGGG
>NW_005268650.1:0-350 GCF_000412655.1 Myotis brandtii | reverse complement strand
CACTGAACAGGTACAGACCTTTATCCCTTATTTTTATTCCCTAAACGAGGACTTACACAGCATGTTACATTGCATTAGGCATTGTAAGTAATTGAGGGATGGTTTAAAGTATATGGGAGGCTGTGCATGGGTCGTTTTCTGGACCATTTATATAAGGGGCTTGAGCATCTGTGGATTTTGGTATCTGTGGGGGGTCCTGGAACCAATCCCCCTATGGTACCGAGGGATGGCTACAATTTGAAATGAGATCACGTATCATGAATCTCCACAGTATCTAAACAAGAACAATAGCAAATATATTCAAGAATAATATCCAGATAAAGAGCTTCACAGATAAGAAAAAGCTAAAG
>NW_005268649.1:0-350 GCF_000412655.1 Myotis brandtii | reverse complement strand
ATAAGGATCCCTATAAAAATAGAATATGAAAAGGTACCTAATATTTATAAACCTTTATTTTTATTAGGAATGGCAAAGAGATACTAGTACTATGCCGGCTTCCCCCTGTCTGTTTTGCATTAGAAACTAATGATTCTAAGGATCTCTTCAAATTTCTGGATAACCTGGTTTGCTTAGTGATGATCACGGTCCAGAACTGCTGGCAGCATTCATATTTGGGGGGGGGGGAGTTTTGAATGTTTTACACTTTTAAAATCTGATGTGCTATAATAGACAAGGACACGTGCAAGCCCCAAACCTTCAGCAGCTGTCAAGCTGTCTCCCGGAGTGGGCTGGTCCAGAGCGGCTGG
>NW_005268648.1:0-350 GCF_000412655.1 Myotis brandtii | reverse complement strand
AGTCTAGGAGATCTCCAGGGAAGAACAGCAGGCAGGGAAGTACGGAACACTTATGAGTGAGCAAGGAGGTTACGTTTATGGCCAGGTTAGTCTTGCACAGGTGTGGGATCTGATTTCAAGGAGGAAGGGCCTGGAATCATCAGGGCACCAGTTAGGAGTCGGCTCTGAAGCGTCCCCAGTTCTCTAGGCAAAGTTAACCCTCTTCTGGACCCCACAGCACTCTCTCTTCTTTATTGGAGCACCAGCCGTGTTAGTCCACCTGCTCTGTTGGGTTGAGGGCTGGCGGAGCAGACTGTCTCTGCCTTCTCCTTGTAACTGCCCTAGAACCTGATGAAGAAGGAAGACTGAGA
>NW_005268647.1:0-350 GCF_000412655.1 Myotis brandtii | reverse complement strand
GTTGCAACAGCCACCTGGACAAAGAGAAGGGCATTTCTGGGTGTCCTAGCGAGGCCTGGAGGTCCGTGGGATTCCCGAGGGCACAGTCAGGTATCTCTGTCCTCATCTCAGCAGAACAGGGAGGGGACAGGAGGGGTCTCAACACCGGGAAGAGCCATCAGAGTCCATGAAATCCCACAAATGTTCATCTTACACTATGTGCCGGAGCATGGCCGTGCTTTGCAAAAGTCAAAGGTGAAGAATAAAGCTTTCTGCCCTCCTAGAATTTACCACCGGAAACTCCTACAACCACCCCTCACCCATTTGCAGAGTGACATGAGCTACGACAGTGACACCAATAAAGCACGAGG
>NW_005268646.1:0-350 GCF_000412655.1 Myotis brandtii | reverse complement strand
CTCTACTTCAGTAGCCAGAATTGGTTTCAATTTTTTGTAACTGGCCATCCAGACCAGTACAAGGCCCCCCTGAACGAAGTTCACTTCGGGAGACTGAATTTCTCGTCCCCTTTATATGAACTCAGTGGTGCTTCCAATGGTCAGGATCCTGAATTAGGGAGGCTCCCAGGTCTCCTGCTTCAACTTGCCACCCAGCGCCCAAATCCCCTCCACAGCTCCCGTGATACCACTACCTGATCAACCCCAGGGACCAGCAACTCGTTTCTTTGCTGGGTTATTGACTCCATTGTTAGGAAGTCTTTGGTATCCATCACTTTCCGTTCTTTTCAATGGAAGACTGTGATATTTCC
>NW_005268645.1:0-350 GCF_000412655.1 Myotis brandtii | reverse complement strand
AGTGGTTGATAAAAGCAACTGGTGATTTATATGTTTTCAATTAACTGGAAGTCAACTGTTTAATGCTAGGTTGGCTAACTACTCAAAAAAATTAATTGATTTGAGAGGCCAAACCTACAAGGTATATATATTTTCTCACCCTGACAAGTTTATTTGCCCACTGTTTACTCAGATGTGTGCCTAACAAAATTGAAAGTAAATTGTTGAAGATGGTTAATTTTGTTTTTGCTTAATCACATTACAATATTTCAGTCCACTCATTATGCACAGAAAGTTAAATTAATAGATTGAGGAATAAGGGGACCTTCGGTGAAAATTATGGGGGGAAAACTATCCACATACAAGGGTGC
>NW_005268644.1:0-350 GCF_000412655.1 Myotis brandtii | reverse complement strand
AAGGTAGCAGGCGCATCAATGGCAAGGCACTGGATATTGATTTGTGCAGTGACATCTTTCTAACTATGTCATCTAAGTGAAAGAAGCCTCAAATTAGCCAATAATAAAGTGTTAGAAGTTGTAGTAAGCTGCCCTCTTGGGACTTGCACTAGAAGAGTATTGAGGCCCCTCCCCAACCAGGCCATCAATCCTGCTAAAGGACTCACAGTGATATTAGGTTGACCAGTGAGACAATGTCAAGCCTTCAGTAATGCTATATCCTACTTAGTATTTGTGCAGATGTGTATGTGCCATTTTGGTATTCAGTTTCTGTCTGTATATAATATATGCATATCTACAGAAGTAAAATA
>NW_005268643.1:0-350 GCF_000412655.1 Myotis brandtii | reverse complement strand
GCACTCCTAACCCTCTTGTTCCTCTCCATTTCTGAACTCATCACCTTTCCCTACGCCCCAGCAGCCAGGTATGATGTCTGGGAAGTGGCTGGGCATTTTCTCTTGGGTTAAATGCCCCAGGATGCAAAGGCAGAGAGAAGCCCCTCCCCCCTCTTTCCTTAGCTGAGTCACTGGTACATCCAGGCAAGAATCCCCAGGCTCACTGAGTCCAGATCTAGAATTGTTGTCTTTAATCAAACAAACAACTAGTAAGAGTGGTCGCCTCCAAGAAGGGAAGCTGTAAACACTCATCACCCTTTTCTTCTTTGAAGTGGACTTTATTTATTTATTAAATATATTTTTATTGACCC
>NW_005268642.1:0-350 GCF_000412655.1 Myotis brandtii | reverse complement strand
AAACATGTTTTCTCTATCTGCCTCCAGCTTGGAAGTCCTAGACAGATGTGTTTCTCTTATATATTGTGCTTCATTGATTATCATAAAGAGTAGACTTCACGTTTTGAAATTCTCACACTCAACAAAGCGTTCTTTTCTAAAACATTATCAACTTTGGTGGGGATGTCATTTCAATTTCAAGAGACTACAGGTGGGAATTTAACCAACTACTTCAGCATCATATAACATGAGAATCAGCTTTTCATTCTGGGATAAGAATTATTACCACACATGTTTTCCACTCAGTTAATTCTGCATTTTCTCTGAAGGTCTGTTATGGCAACCTCTCTGTATTCATTAGGGGAGACTGA
>NW_005268641.1:0-350 GCF_000412655.1 Myotis brandtii | reverse complement strand
GAGCCCGGGCCGCGCCCCCTGCCGGTCCTGGGGAGGAACCTCGTCCTGCCCATCCGGCCAGTGCTGCCTGTGCCTCTGGACTCGGAGCTGCTGGCCCTGCCCAGGGAGTGTCAGCCCTGGGTTCCCGCCCACCCGCACCCTCACCGCAGCGGTCTTTCAGGAAGGCAGCTCGGGGTGCAGGTGCAGGTCCCCCTGGGAACTCCTGCTCTTCCCTGAGACTCCCCTAGAGAGAAGGGGGGACACTTGGCTAAGGCAGCCTGAGCTCACCTAGGCTTTGCTTACAGAGGAGGAAGGGGTGAGGAAGAGGGGCCAGGAGGAGGAAAGAGGAGGGAGAGGAGGAAGGAGGAGGG
>NW_005268640.1:0-350 GCF_000412655.1 Myotis brandtii | reverse complement strand
TAAGAAGGAATGAAGAACTGATACATATTACAACATGTATAAATCTTGAAAACACTGTTATGTGAAATAAGTCAGCTACAAAAAGTTTATGTATGATTCAATTTATATAAAACATCCAGAAAGGGCAAATTCATAGAGACAGAAAGCAGATTAGTGGTAGCCAGGGACTGGGGGGAGAGAAGGGAGGGGTAGGAGAGGTAGGGGCTGAGGGGAGAGGGTGAATAGGAATTGAGTGTTTATGGGTGTGGAGTAATGAAAATGTTTTAGAATGAGATAACGGTGATAGTGGCATAACATTCTGAAAAGTACTATATGTCACTTAATTGTACACTTTAAAATGATCAAAACTG
>NW_005268639.1:0-350 GCF_000412655.1 Myotis brandtii | reverse complement strand
CATTTAATTCTTTTTATTAAGTTCCTCTGTTTCTTCTTCTCCTTCTTTAGAAGGCCCTTTAACACTTCTTATAATACTGGTTTGGTGGTAATGAACTCCTTTAGCAGCTTCTTGTATGGAAAGCTCTTTATTTCTCCTTCAAATTTAAATGGTAGCCCTGCTGGGTAAAGTAGTCTTGGTTGTAGTCATCACCCCACCTTTAGAGGTGGCAGAGATGCTGGTGTTTTCTATAAAGGCTCATCCTGTCTACTCTTTAGTGCTGTTTCCAATGCAGATCTTTGACTCAGACCTTCCGCTCATTAAGGCAACTGTCTCTAAGCCCACCTGGGTGGACGACAAGGTATCTTCCC
>NW_005268638.1:0-350 GCF_000412655.1 Myotis brandtii | reverse complement strand
CCCCCCCCCCCCCCCATTCCTAAGCAACCACTGATTTTCTTTCTGTCACTACAGATTAGTTTACGTTTTCTGCACCGGAGTTTCTCAACCTCACCTATATTGACATTTTGGACCAGATAATTCTTTGTTTTAGAAGGCTGTCATGTGCATTGCAGGAGGTTTATCAACAACTCTGGTAAGAGACAAAGTCTTAGTTCTTATTCTAGCATTTCCACTTACTAACTTGTGTTTTAATGATACGGAAATATTTGTCTTGCTCACTTTGCAAGATTACTGTGGGGATCATGTCTGAGCTATATTACATTAAAGTACTAGTATCTGCATTCATTTTTCAGAGTCTATAAAATATA
>NW_005268637.1:0-350 GCF_000412655.1 Myotis brandtii | reverse complement strand
TAGTACTGCTCTTCCCTAGATGATCATGCAATTTTTATCCTTGTGTGTATTACACTTATTGATCTGAGCATGTTGAACCATCCTTGCATGCCTGGGATAAATCCCACTTGGTTATGTTATACCCCTTTTGATGTGTTCTTGAATTCGGTTTGGTGACATCTATTTCTGATAAGAAAAAGTTGCTACAGAGGTAACTTCGTAGTGAGTAGTGGGAGGAAACAGGCATGGCAATTACAAATTATTTGTCTGCTCTCTTTGGTAATTTTGGGGATTAGTCCATCTAATGTTGGTCTTGACTGAGAATAAACAAGATTTGGCAATAGAAGTCCTTGAGCTATAGTTTTAATTTT
>NW_005268636.1:0-350 GCF_000412655.1 Myotis brandtii | reverse complement strand
TTTTTTTCTAAAAAATTGTTGAGAGAAACAAAAACCCTTTATATGTGTGTATATGTTTGCTTATGTTTGCAATTGTATACATAAAGTAGTAGACATAGGCAAGTAAATGTAATACTGGTTACTCCATGGTAGGATTAAGAGAAACAAAGGGTGATTATGCAGTTTATTGTTTATAACCCTCCATTTAATTTAATTTAGTACAGAAGGGCATGTAATTTTTGTAACTTTTTCAATTTAAAAATATTACGAAAAACCAGACAAGGGAGGCTGTCCCTGGATTTTCCCTGACTAGACAGTTATCTCGAAGGTTTAAGCAGCATGGTGTGTGTGTGTGTGTGTGTGTGTGTGTG
>NW_005268635.1:0-350 GCF_000412655.1 Myotis brandtii | reverse complement strand
AGCTGGGGGTGTCTGAGGAAAGTGTGGAGCCCAGGAGGGTGAGGAAGGCCCACAGGGGTAGTGACCCTTGGGAAGTGAGGTTTGTGGGGGCACCAGCCACTTCAAGTGGCTCCTTGGGTGTGGACAGGGGGTGGGAAGGCAGGGGGTGGGGCTGTGGATGTGGGAGGGGCCCATGCGGTGGTCATTATGGGGGACCTGCCTCCCACATCCTGACTCCCACCCCCTCAGCCCCAGTGCCCCTGGGGAATGCAGAGCCCTCCGGGGCCCGTCCTCCCGCCAGCCTCGTCCCCCAGCCCAGGGCCCCCTTCTGTCCTCGGGCTCATCAGCCTGCACACCGCGGGGTTCGCTGC
>NW_005268634.1:0-350 GCF_000412655.1 Myotis brandtii | reverse complement strand
AAGAAAGTAGCCCTTCAGAGTACAACCCATTGTGGCTGTATGTGAAATCGCAGCTGATATCTCTGTATTCAGAAATCACTCTGGGGGTGATAGCAAAGCAATACCATTTGAAATTCCATTTCAAAGCAATACAGTTATTGAACCATCCATGGAATTGCATCTTAGGTTTTATGAGTTGACATAGGTGGAAAGCCGACCCGATGATATTATCTCATATATGTATAAAAAATAATGAATCTGAAAATTGTCTATCATGCTAAAAATGTTCATTTGTAGTATGGCTTTGTTTTCTCATTTTTAATGTTCACCTTATAACTATTGCTAATCAAAAGGTGTGGCATTTCCACCCT
>NW_005268633.1:0-350 GCF_000412655.1 Myotis brandtii | reverse complement strand
TGCCCACTCCTGCAGGAATGCTCACTGTATCTCTCTGCTCTTCCAGGATGAAGGGGGTGCCAGCAGCAACCTGATCCCTGCCCTCTCTGGGCTGAGACTCACAGTGAGCTGTGGGCTTCCAGCTCCAGGCTGCGTCCCTGGCACTGTCTCAGCTCTTTTCTCTTCCCACCTCCCGGGTTCACTCCCACTTGCCCACCTTCACATGATCAATGCATGGATCTCTCAGACATGTTAGTGCATTGAGTAGGGAATCCTATGTTGAATTATAGCTGTTCAATTGTTGAAACTTCAAGTGGAGAGACCCAGGGAACTTCTCATGCCACCATTCCTCTGACGTCACTCCATCAAAT
>NW_005268632.1:0-350 GCF_000412655.1 Myotis brandtii | reverse complement strand
ATCTTCATAAGATAAACTATACCAGGTAGTTGAGGATGTTGGGATTTCTTTCTTTCTTTTTTTCCTCTTTTCTTCTTCTTTAAAAAATATGTACTGGGGAACACCACTTGTGCATTAACATTATTTCTGGAGGTGAGAGGTGCAATCATCACAATAGTTGGCATGACCCTGGGCACAAGCCAGAGGCTTTCCCATGTTACCTGTGTCCCTACTGGACAGCTGACACTTGAAGGAGCCTCCCCTCCCAAATTAGCTGATGCCCATTGAACTGCTTGTACCCTGTTTCCCAAAGTGTCTTCTGCAATAGACTTTTAGAATATATATATCTACACTAATAAAAGAGAAACATG
>NW_005268631.1:0-350 GCF_000412655.1 Myotis brandtii | reverse complement strand
AAAATCGAGTTATGTCGCGCCGTAGGAACGGATCTCCAATGTAACCCGAGGACTGCCTGTATGGGATTCTCTTGTATGAATGTTAAAAGGCATTATTTTAACTGGATTGCATTCATCTACACTTTTCTCACCCTCTTAGTCCTCCAATGAGTTCTGTGCTTTCAGTTGCCCAGGTCAATACGTTTTCTCCATGAACCAGTGCTTCCCTCTCATTAGGAAAACCTCCTAGTCTCATGTTGACCTAGGCTGTGATGCTCCCCTCGCCACTTGGCCCACTTCCCAAGACTCTCTTCATTTCTGTCCACAGAACAGGTTCATGTTCAGTCACCTAGTTCTTATAAAAAGGGGAG
>NW_005268630.1:0-350 GCF_000412655.1 Myotis brandtii | reverse complement strand
CCTATGACGCGGGGCGGTGGTGGGCGGTCCTGCACCGCCCTGGAGGGTGGAGCCCGACCTCTCCCCAGCGAGTGAGGCCCCTCCTCTTCTGCCCGGCCCCTCCCTGTGTCGCAGGCTCTGCCTGACTGTCCTGCCGGTGTCTGCTGGAGTTCTGACTCTCCTATTTGCTTTCATCTGTCTCGCCCTGTCCGAGTTCGTTCTCCCCACTCCCTTTTCCTTTTCCATTCTCATTCAGTCTTTCTAACAAAGAGTTATGTGTTGCCCACGGTGTGCCTGGGTGGTACTGGTGTTAGGCTCTGAGCAGTCAGAGGTGAAAACACAGTGCCTGCTGGTAGGATGCTTACTGGCCT
>NW_005268629.1:0-350 GCF_000412655.1 Myotis brandtii | reverse complement strand
GTAGATACATACTGGCTAACTTCTGATTGGTTCTTGGTTCTTTCAAAGAACTATGCCTTAGCAACATCTTTGGGATTGGTTTATATTGCTCACTGCCTTGTGATTGGTTATTTGCAAGCTGCCTTTCTTAGCAACATCCATACATTCTTCTTTTCCCATCCAGTTGGGTTGTCTTAGTAATTCCACCTAGCTAGGTTCCCTGGTTCTATTTCCTCTCCACCATGGTCCTGTCCCTGTCTACCTAGCTTCCTTCTGTCTCCTCATTATGATAGGATATCTATATATATAAAAGCCTAGCCCTGCCAGTTGAGTATTGAGTGTCGATCTATGAACCAGGAGGTCACAGTTTG
>NW_005268628.1:0-350 GCF_000412655.1 Myotis brandtii | reverse complement strand
GCCCTGCCGTTTGCCCCACACACAGAGGGCGACCCACAGCTGGGGCAGGGCTGGCGAGAGGGTGGGAATGGCCAACCTCTCGGTTCTTCCTCCCCACCAGCAGGCTCCGATCACCTGATGTCGAACAGGGAACCGAGGGTGGGTGGCAGTGGGGGGGACGGGGCCAGCTGCCAGCAGCAGGGGAAAATGGCCCTGATCACAGACCAGGCCTAGGGACTGTATCCATGCACGAATTTTGTGCACCGGGCCTCTAGTTGTACAATATAGAATTTGAATGATCTTTGTCCCAGGTTTCTGGGACAACCTCTACTAATAAACACTTAGAATTTTCTGAATGATAGAAGTCCTTT
>NW_005268627.1:0-350 GCF_000412655.1 Myotis brandtii | reverse complement strand
CATGTTGCTCCTTTGCTAACAGATTCATTTATTAACTGATATGCATTGAGCACTTACTCTGTTAGGCACTTTTCTAGGCGTTTGGAATAAATCTGTGAATGTAACACAAAACCCGTGCGTATGGAACTAGTATGGAAAGACAGACAAGAAGTAGAATGCAGTAGTCGATTCTGTGGCATGATAGAAGGAGAGGAGAGCGTTATATAATTTATTCAATAAGAGGGCAAGGCACAACTCAGGAAAAAGGTGATGCTCGAGCAAGGACTTGAAGGCGGTTGTTGAGGGAGCAAGCCACGGGAGTATCTGAGCGAATGGCCCTGGGGCAGAAGGATGGATGCCCTAATCCTACC
>NW_005268626.1:0-350 GCF_000412655.1 Myotis brandtii | reverse complement strand
AGATGCCTAACAGAAGTAGGATGGAGAAACAGAGAAAACGATTTGCCCTGGAAAAAAAGAATAGAAAGCAGATTTGTGGGTCACCGAAGGCCGTAATTTCTAACAACCTCAGAAAACGGCAAGGAACAGCTGATCACTTGAAAATGTGGTCATGACTGTTCCTTAGACAAGACCAGAAATGAGGACTCTAATTCTGGGCTTTGGATTCCTGAAGGATCTTGAAGATTCAACACCACTCTCTGTGCTCCCATAGCCTGCATTTGTTCACCAGTGAATGCTCTCTCCACGTCCTGAAAGGAGAACTTATATTCCTATGATGTTTCCAGGCCCATTTATGAAATACCTCACAG
>NW_005268625.1:0-350 GCF_000412655.1 Myotis brandtii | reverse complement strand
CTGAGCAAGTTATCAGGTGCATTATCCTTGCAGATGACATGGATAAGAGAATTTAGGATGATTTATTTTGTTAAGAGGGAGCTATTTTCACTAGTCCCCTACAAGTTATGTATTAACAAGGAAAGTGGACTCAGAGTCCAGTCTCACTACTTTCTAAATATGTAATCTTGGATCACTCATTTAATCCCTCAGTCTTTCATTTTACCAATATTCATGGTATTGATCAAATGAGATATTCCCAGTGCCTAATCTGGAGTAGGGGCTCAACAAATTCATTCTTTCCATTCAAGTCCTGCTTAAAGGACCCTCTAGTGTAGTGGTTCTCAACCTGTGGGTCGTGACCCCTTTGG
>NW_005268624.1:0-350 GCF_000412655.1 Myotis brandtii | reverse complement strand
CCCCCAAGATATTCATTGAACCTAACACCCTATCCAAGCCCTTTAGAGTTCTGGGTAGGTAATTCTTACATGCTAGGGTAATTAGTCCAGGGAGAAATATATACTGGATAATATTCTTCAGGGATTGTTTTGAATGGATAGTATAATATAAGAACTTTAAAGATACTTTTGAAGAATAAAAAAATCAAAATAAATTAACCATAACCCCACTATTGGCATATTATTTCAAAGACCTGGTTTGATCAATATTCATTCCCAAATAGTACCCCATGACATGAATATACAGTATTTATTTATTTGTTATTTACTGATTTTCTGATAATAGTCATTCTAACAGGTGTGAGGCAATA
>NW_005268623.1:0-350 GCF_000412655.1 Myotis brandtii | reverse complement strand
GTCTGTGCTTCAGGGTAGAAGATAAGATGTCCTTCTTCAAAAGCAGTATTGTGGACTTCTCAGCATTTAGCTGGAAAATTACCCAAATGCGTAACAGTCCTCATATCATCCATATCATTCCAAGGCCATCGCTACCAACCAGAAATGATGTAAAATTAAAGAGTTATTATGGGCAAACAGTTGAGAATGGCTCTATCAGAGCCTTTTCAGTTCCTTCACTTCCTCAGAAATGACACTTCACAGTGTCACGCATCCTAGCCCTAAAATATTATCTATCACACAGTGTCATAGAGAGTTATTTCTGGTCCTACCTCTCTTGCTAGACTATGAACTCCTTGAGTAAACATACT
>NW_005268622.1:0-350 GCF_000412655.1 Myotis brandtii | reverse complement strand
CCACACTTATGTTGAAACTATTTTCTGCACACAAATACAAGAATATGTGTATCCTGTTGACAAAATTAATTGCAATAATTCTGCTAAAGATCATATGAAAGTGAAAGTGAATATCAGAGGTCTATTTGTCATTTTAAGGATATATGTTTCCAGTTTCTCAGTACAAATAAGTCTGTTTCCTAGACTGCAAATGCTTATGCATTTGACATATTTTTATTTCATAGAAATATAAGTACTCTAGGAAATAACTTTAATAATAGAAGAAAGTATATTGTATCTCCTATAACATTGAGAATATCTTCCCCAGATATTTGATTTTCTTCCTGTATTCATTTTTAAAAGTTATGTTA
>NW_005268621.1:0-350 GCF_000412655.1 Myotis brandtii | reverse complement strand
AATGAATAATGTCAACATTTCTCTTTCTTTTCCTGGTTGTAGGGTTTGCCTCTATAAATCCCTGTATTTTCTGGTCATACATGTTAACTGTAAAGCTTATGCAATACGTAGTCTTCTATAGCTAAAATCTCATTGACAAGCTTCTATCTCACCATCTATTAAGTCAAGTTCAGTCATTCCTACATCAAATATTTTATATTCATTTATATTCACCAGCCATGACTAACCCCTTTTAGTGTGTTATGTCAACTTTGAAGCCCTGATTGGTTTACAAAAACATTTAGGACAGGGACTCTAATGTAGCCTTTTTTTTGAGTAATTTTTACAACATCTACTACTTCTTGTATTAA
>NW_005268620.1:0-350 GCF_000412655.1 Myotis brandtii | reverse complement strand
AGGATATGCAGGTGCTCTGGTCCACTAACCAGCTGACCCAGCTGCCAGCCATGTTCTTGAGCCATCCTGGATTCTCAGCCCAATTGAGTCTTCAGATGACATCAGCCCCTGAAACCTCATGAGAGAACTGCCACACTAAGCCCTTCCTTAATTCCTTGGTCAGGAAATCATGAGCAAAATAAAAAAGAGTTTTAAACTGCTAACGTTTAGGGAAAATTGTTATTTTGCAGCAATAGGAACCAGAACACTTACACTTGCCATGTTACTAAATATTTGCTAACAACAAATGAAAATGCTTGTCTTCAAAAGAGCATGTACATTCATGTTCACAGCATCCTTATCTGTAATAA
>NW_005268619.1:0-350 GCF_000412655.1 Myotis brandtii | reverse complement strand
GACGCTCTATCCACTGAGCCAAACCGGGTAGGGCTGTGGTTGACATCTTTATATAAAATCTACCAAATTAACAAATACACTTATTCCTACCACCTAAATATATCTCATACCAATTTTCTCCTTTTCATTCCATTTCACTGCTTCAATTCAGATCATCATTATTTATCACATCCACTATTGCAGGAGTCAGATAATCCATCTCTCTTAGTTTTTCTGCTCTAATCTGTCTCAAACCTAACACATTTTCCACACTACCTTCAGAGTAATCTTTCTATAAAACAAACCTGGTCAAATTACTCCACTGCTATAAAAGTCTTCTGATGAAACATCAAAGCCTATATTCCTAGCAC
>NW_005268618.1:0-350 GCF_000412655.1 Myotis brandtii | reverse complement strand
AAGAAAGAAAGAAAGAAAGAAAGAAAGAAAAGATAGGAAACAAATTATTAGCTATTACTGGTGAATAAATGATGTTTGGTAGATATAGGAACTTAAAGGCTAGCAACTTTGGAAAAACAGATCAATGGACCTTTATAAGAAACAGAAAATATAAGGAGCTGGGATTACTTACTGTTCAATTCCACTGATAACAAGAGTCAGGTGACAACATAGTTGAAATGCAACCAAATAACCCAATTGAATTGTGGTGGCTAAAGTTCACTGTCATCATAATAATAACAATCTATACTAATAAAAGCCTAGGTGGACCTCGTGTGTGATGTCATCACAAGATGGCTGCCACAAGATGG
>NW_005268617.1:0-349 GCF_000412655.1 Myotis brandtii | reverse complement strand
CCACTGAGCCATGCCCGGCCGGGCCCATTAGACTTTCTTAAATTGAAATATTTCCTCATCTTTCCTTGACCCACATTAAAGGTGGTGCCACGAGGTGACAAGACGGAGGGCGATGAAGGGCAAATCCAGACCAGAGCTGGGATGTTTATGGAGGGTCTTTCACGTGCAAGAAGCCATCGGAGAGCGGAAACGCACAATAGACTCCCTGCTGCTAGGGGCCTCGCACTTTCTTTGGGAAAAACCCGCACGCGCTTGTGAAAATCAAATAAATGAACAGAACGTGATGGAGCACCAAGTGCGTGGGTCTTGGCATGAGCCGCGCTGATGGCTGTGGGATGAAGGGCCATCA
>NW_005268616.1:0-349 GCF_000412655.1 Myotis brandtii | reverse complement strand
CAACAAAGAAACCACAAAACACCTTCTCTGATCCAACACAGGTTATTTTCTGTTGAATTCTGAGATTCAGTATTGAGAGATTCATTTGTCCACAAATATAAACTACATCCTCCACTCCAGATTTATCTGAGTGATATAATGACCTGCAACATATTTATCTTATTGGGTTCAGAACTGGAACATAAGAGGAGAGCTATTTATCAGTCTACCTCAAAGACCTTGGAAATTGATATCTGTTCCCAGAGACCAACAAATCATTTTTTCAGACTTGGTCACAGACATTAGTGACTGGAAGAGTGCCTAGAACACATTATAATGGGTAAATGAATGAATATGCAACTACTACAGC
>NW_005268615.1:0-349 GCF_000412655.1 Myotis brandtii | reverse complement strand
ACTGTGGGACTTTGCTTTACCTAAAGTTATCTTCTGAGCTAAGCTGCTAGAGGTGAGTTAAAGGGCAACAGTGCCCTATGACCTTCAGCATCTCTAACTCTGGCAGACTGTGTTAGGGCTCTGTGCCTGACAAAGGCAACCACATATAGACTTAGTTGTGATCCATGAAGGGGCCTCATACTAGTATGACAATTAGTCCCAAAGAGGTGCTACAATTAGAAAATAATGAACTAAACCAATCAGATAATCTGTTTGGGGGCTCTTGAAACATACAGAGAGATACTAAACATGGAATAGGAAGAAGCAGCTGATAGAAAGAGACATAAAGTAGTTAAAAGAGGAAAAATAG
>NW_005268614.1:0-349 GCF_000412655.1 Myotis brandtii | reverse complement strand
TCTCCATCTCTCCATCCTTCTGTCCTTTCCCTGTCCATTCATTCTTCCACCCACGGATCCAGTCAGTGGTCTATCCATCTTTCCACTGTCATCCATCTTCCCATATACTCACCCATCATCCATCGATCCACCCAATCACCCAGCAGACATCTGTTGCCACATCTCATCCATCCATCCTTCCTCCCGCCTTCTCTCTCTCCCATTCATCTGTCCACCCAGTCCCTCATCCATCTATTCATCCATTCCTGGAGTGGTCCTTCTGTCTTTCCATTTAACCACCTACAGTCTACCCACTCATCCACCCATTAATCTATTCAACCTCTCATCAACCTCGTCTGTCCATTTTTCT
>NW_005268613.1:0-349 GCF_000412655.1 Myotis brandtii | reverse complement strand
GGTATAATACTGCAATATTAACACATGTTTAATGTTACTACTATTGAATAATGGTATAGCTTATAGTTTATTAAGATGATATTTCTAGTAAGTTTATTCTTATTACCATAGTATATTTCTGTAACAGAATTTGTGAGTATATCTCCAACAAAATTCCAGTGACATCATTTGATGTTTCCTACATGGGCAGCTACTGGGTCAAACATATTAGAGCTAAGCCTGGCCCTACTTACACCTTCAATCAAACTAGGTATTTCAACAGTTAATTAGTAAAAATAAGTAGTCTCACTGACAAAATGATTTTAGGTGTGGTGTATGAGGTATGTTTAAGTTGGGGTTGGACTCTTCA
>NW_005268612.1:0-349 GCF_000412655.1 Myotis brandtii | reverse complement strand
TCTAAATGTATATTACATATGTAGGTAGAGAGCAAATTTAACTATGTGAAGTATTTTAAACTTCTTTAACTGTAAAATGTTTATCATATATATGATGAACGAAGGTTTAAAATCTTTGAAATATAAAGAGCTTACACAGTTGAATTTTCAAACCCTGGAACTCGAATAGATAGAGGCAAAGAGCATGAACATCCAATTACAAAATTATAGGAAATGGGGAAAAATTATTAGCAATCAAAGAAATCACCTAAGGTAACAACAATGTGCAAGCCAAGCAAGTTGTCAGATTTTGTCTTTTAAGCAGAAGAGTCCATGCTGCTGAAAGTCAGGAAAACACAACCTACACCCA
>NW_005268611.1:0-349 GCF_000412655.1 Myotis brandtii | reverse complement strand
AATTAAGATGACTGAGCATATGATCCAATGAAATTCTCAAATCCACTATCTACTTCTAAACCACTTAGCAAACTGAAGTAAAATCTTTTTGCACAATTTCAAGAGGAGTCATGATAAAGTTGGTATAGAAAAAGGACAGGGTATTAGAATTGTATGTCTTAGCTCTCACCACCAATTCATAGTTGGAACCCACATTGTCTAACTGTGCAGCATATATTTAGGCATTAATGTAGTCTTACGTTCAAGTGGAAATGCCAGAAATATAAACATTCCCTGTGGACTGTCATTGATATGTAATCGATCTGGAGTTCTTAGTAACACACACGAGGGAGCAAAAAGTTAGATGGGG
>NW_005268610.1:0-349 GCF_000412655.1 Myotis brandtii | reverse complement strand
AACAAACAAACAAACAAACAAACAAAATCTTTAACTCCTTATAGCTCCTCTTTCAGGTGATGTCCTCACCGATGTAACTGCTATTCTAAATAAAAATTTTGGCTTGAAGCTTATTGGATATCATAGGTATTTTGAATTGAGGCTTTACATCTTCCCAGGGACCAACTGCTTGCTCCAAATTCTCAGGGCCCTTTTCTCCTTGAATCTGCTCAAAGCCAAGTTGAGACAGTAGATGGTCCCTACAGTGCCCCAAATCTGGGGATGGTTATTTCTCTCTTGTTTTTCCCCAGACTAGGTTGTAACCTTTTGGAATCTCATCTTCTAGACCAGCGGTTCTCAACCTGTGGGT
>NW_005268609.1:0-349 GCF_000412655.1 Myotis brandtii | reverse complement strand
CTGACTGACATCAGAACAAGAGGACACTCTGAAGGGCCTCGGACACAGGGCAGAAGGAGTACCTCGCCCGCATAGCGGTTGCGCAGATTCAGCGACGCCATGAAGTTGGAGTAATCTTTCTTCACACAGGCTGGGCGCTCGGTGAGCTGAGTTGCCTACAGACAAATATCAATAATTACTTCAGACCATAGCACTGTGTTTTCCTCATGTTTACCATGGATAAACCTAAGTCCAATTAATAAGTCAGGTTCAGATCCAGGGGTTATTAAAAATCTTCAGTGCTGGCAAGTCAGTAAAATGAACTACTTTAGAAGACCCTCTAGTCTGTTATGTCCCATGAAAAATGATT
>NW_005268608.1:0-349 GCF_000412655.1 Myotis brandtii | reverse complement strand
AAGTCTATAAACATTGCATTTTTAACTTGTTTTAAATTTAGACTATATTTTAAATTTCAATCTCTTGATTACTGTGTTAAAATATTTTTATTTTGTCTACATTTATACTTCTTTTGTATTTTATTCTCTTTAATATGATTTGCCCCCTTTCTCTTCTGGAGATAGTAACAATTTCCACTGCAATTTTATACACATTTATATAAACAACAGCGCTATGGATTCTGCCCCCCACACCGCTGAACGAGTCTCACCAATGACACCTATTACAGAGGGCACTGGCTGGCCTCTCAACTGCTCTTGAAGCTCTTTATTTACTTTGCTTCCTTCTCCTAGTTTTCATCTTTGGTAC
>NW_005268607.1:0-349 GCF_000412655.1 Myotis brandtii | reverse complement strand
TTAGCATATTAGGTTTTTATTATATAGGATATACATAGACATCTACATTAAAATCTATTTGTAAATATAGAAATACACATAGAGATATAGACACAGACACAGATACAGACATAGACATCTGCTGGGCCCTGAAACTCCCAGAGATTTTGACTTAATTGGTTCAGGGTATGACCCAGATATCTGTATTTGTTTCAAGTTCTCCAAGTGATTATAATGCACCCTATAGGTTGAAAAGCACTCACAATATCATAAGGAAACCATTGAAAGTGAAGTATATATATATGATGGCAGATTTTACAACAATGCAAATGAATGTTTTTTCTGTAAGAATTGGATTATCTAAGCTTAT
>NW_005268606.1:0-349 GCF_000412655.1 Myotis brandtii | reverse complement strand
TGCCCCCTGGTGGTCAGTGTGCTCACACAGCAGGAGCGCTGCTCAGCTGACCGACCTGTCCTGGCTGCCCGGCAGCAGCCACTCACTCCCTCATTAGTCCTGCAGGTCGGGCCAGGCATCGATGGACCAGCGCCACCGGCACAATCCCAACAGCACTCCTGGCCTCCTGGAAGTTGGCCTCGGGCACCTCGGCTTCTTCCCTTCCTTAGACGCTCCTCAAGGAAGAAACAATATAAAAGCGGCTGCCAGGTGGTTCCTGACAACTTGCACAAATGTCAGCGGGATAGATCCGGATCCCAGGCTGGATAGGGTGTCTCACTGCCCGCCCGGAGGGCCGATCATGTCCTGC
>NW_005268605.1:0-349 GCF_000412655.1 Myotis brandtii | reverse complement strand
CTAGGGGGAGGGCCTGCAGACAAGTTCTGAGTTTGCAGCCTTGGCAAAGCTTCCCTCCCTCCACAGCTCAACAAGGACAAAAACAACAAGAGATAAGGATGATGAAAACAGCAACTCCTGTGATGTCGTTATGATGTAGGATCATGGAACCCCCACAACAGCCCATTTTACAGTTGAGCAAACTGAGTCAGGGCAGTGACGTCACTGTTCAAAGTGTCATGGCACATAATAAATGCCAGAGATGGGATTTGGACCGTCCCCCACCCTCAGGCACCGTTCCCTCCATGGGCAGCCTTTTGTTCTTGTTGTTTTGTTTTGTTTTGTTTAATTCTCACCAAAGGATATTTTT
>NW_005268604.1:0-349 GCF_000412655.1 Myotis brandtii | reverse complement strand
AATGTTGCTTGGCAAACAGGAACCTGGGAGTTTTCAGACTTTTATCTTAAAGTGACTCAGATTTTCTAGCATAAAGTAGTGGCTATTCTTTAAGGTCAAAATTTGACAGTTTTAGACCTACCACAGTTCTTAGTGATTTCCAGTCCTGGTTTGACAGCATTCCAAAGTGTGTCAAGCTGTCATGATGTCCTCAGAACCAAGTGGTATGAAAGTGCCTCCATTTCACAGCACGGAGGCCAGCTGTCATGAAGTCACATAAGGAAATGAGGTATCTGAATCCCGAGATGCATTGCCCATGTGCGGTTAAGTGGCCAATAAAAATTCCCCAGGACTCTTTTCATGTAAGAAT
>NW_005268603.1:0-349 GCF_000412655.1 Myotis brandtii | reverse complement strand
GGGCCGCTGGTCGGAGGCACCGTGCTCTCCATGCAGTAACCGCTTTCAGCATCCTTGTCTGTAGAAGGACTTTACCTCACTTGTGGGTGCGGAGGATTAAAGCGACCTGATATCTGAAGTAACTGTGCTTGGCTCATTCATTCAGTAAACACTTATCGAGCCCCTAAGCAAGGCAGACAAGCCAGCTGCTTCCTACAACTGCATGCTCCTGGGAAGAGGCGGGAAATAAACAAATAATAAGTACATAGCATGCCAGGAACCTAGTCATGCTATGATTTAAAACAGGGATGGGGACTGTCCATCCCATGGGCCGCATAAGGCCCGCGAAATCATTTGGTCTGGCCCTGCC
>NW_005268602.1:0-349 GCF_000412655.1 Myotis brandtii | reverse complement strand
CTGCCGCTGGTGGGATCACAGACTGGGTCTCGGTTTCCCCATTGGTAAAATGGGGACGGTAATGCCCACCTTATAGAAAAGTTTAACCACCAGGCTGGGAAGCCATTGTCCTGGCCTGACCTCCTGGGCGGTGTGAGGAGAGAGGGAGGAAGAAGCAACTGAACAGCAATAAAGGGTTTATCTCTCGTCCTCAATCCGCCATCTCTGCACCCAGACTTCATTTCCGGCTGTCACTCAGGGACCCTGTTGGGCTCAGGACACAGCTTGATTGTGATGGACTTGATTGTGTGGTTGTGATGGACCCGGCCCTGGGGCCTGAGAGGAAGGAAAGGCCGGGGTCCAGGCCCCC
>NW_005268601.1:0-349 GCF_000412655.1 Myotis brandtii | reverse complement strand
CTACTCTGGCATGAATTTTGTGCATCGGGCCTCTAGTCAAAGATATTCAATAAAGGATGAGTTGATACAACTTTTTAACTCAGTAACATCGCTCTCCTTCTACAGTCCTTGAACTCCAGGGGAGGAGGTCTCTATTCCATTCACAGAATATAGGTCCACGAAAACAAGGATCTTTTCTGACTTACTCCCTACGCAGTCCCCAGCACCTAAAACATTGCTAGGCACATAATAACTGGTCAAATATACTTTAAAAAATTAGTGTTTACTTGCCCTTTTACTGTCTTGTACCTTCAAAGTTTTCTGAGACTTTCCAAGATGCTAATAAAATTAGAGCATTTCCGCCCTAACT
>NW_005268600.1:0-349 GCF_000412655.1 Myotis brandtii | reverse complement strand
CTTTGGAGACTGAATCAATACTGGCTACAAACACTCTTTGCCATGCAAATGGGAGGGGTCAGTGCGCCATGTGACAAGGGCTCCTGCCCTGCGAACCCGAGGTCTGGGAGGGAGGGGAAGGACACCCACCCAGGTGACCACGCAGCAGGGCTGAGGTTCGGGTAGAGGTGAGCGCTCCCTCCCCATGCTCCCTCACCAACCTGCACGTGCCACTCACCACCCTGAGCTCTAACTGCCTGTGATGTAGTTGTCACTCAGTTGGCACCTCCACACCCAGCACAGCACTCAGGGAGTCTTAGTAAAACACGCAAATGAAGGCACAGGAGCTGGGGTGAAACTGGGCCTGGGG
>NW_005268599.1:0-349 GCF_000412655.1 Myotis brandtii | reverse complement strand
TCATGGTTTCTAACATCCAAATGTTGCAGTTTTCAGAAAATGTTATGAATTTTCGTTATTACCTGTACTGACATTGTGGTTTGTATTTCAGGGAATCTCAGCTATTATATAACTGACAACTAAATGTATGTACTAATATATTACCTCATGCAGTCAGATAACACCATGCTCCCTTCTTTTTGTAGCGAATCATACCAACCACAGAAAACTAACAGAAGCCAGGACCTGGCCTAGACTCCTACTACCCTTCTCTACCTACTCACACTGTGACCCAGCAGATCTTTATGAGAACGATGTTGAATCTCCCTGTCTACCCCAATTGGCTTGGAAGTTGCAATCCTACTGGTCA
>NW_005268598.1:0-349 GCF_000412655.1 Myotis brandtii | reverse complement strand
GCATTAGGAAGGTTGAGAACCACTGCCTTAGAGGGTCGATGATAAGATTAAATGAGAGAGCATATGCAAAGCCATTAAAACTAAGTAAGCAAGGCACTTGGTAAGCAAGCAATGATTACTAGAATTGGTACCAAAAACTACCCTGCAGACAAGAGCTTCCCAACCTGGAGGGCCCGAGAGGTCACGTAAGCCCACCGAGAGCAGCCTGTTGGCAGCTGTGATTTGGGTTTGCCTAACACCCATTCCTTCTTCTAGGAGCAGGTCCCCGATTAGTCCAGAAACCGCCATTAAAACTAAGCCAGGCCACTCAGGATTCTCCCCTAGGATTCTCTGACTGGATCTTCCGACT
>NW_005268597.1:0-349 GCF_000412655.1 Myotis brandtii | reverse complement strand
GTGGAGTACCCTGCATGCAGTAGGTGTGCTTTATCTGGAGCTCCTGGCACTTAGTAGGCATGCCTCATGGAGAGTGCCCAGCATACAGTAGACATGCTTTATGTACAACACTTAGCACATGGCAGACAGTATTTATTAGAGTCCTTGACACACAGTAGATGCACTTTATATAGCACACCTGACACATAGTAGGCACACTTTATGTAGTGCAACCTGACACACAATAAGCATGCCTTTGAAATTACCCAGTACACAGTAGGCACACTCTGTGGAGAGTAGCTGGCACACAGTAGATGTGCTCTGTATAGAGCACCTGGCACATAGTAGGCACACTTTATGTAGAGTACCT
>NW_005268596.1:0-349 GCF_000412655.1 Myotis brandtii | reverse complement strand
AAAAATTGGAAGTACTTACATAACAAGGAAAAAACCTCCTTACCCTACTCACCACTTGACAGGGGGAGCGGCTGGGAGATAGGCTATCCATGTGGGCATGTTTTATGCCTAATTGCCACTTGCTGGAGACATTCTTGATAGGAAAGCACTGGCTTCAGGAGTAAGGTCTGGCCAGCATGTGGAAAAAGGAGAGTAATGTTATGGATCGAGTGTTTGTGCCTCCCCCTCCTCCCAAAGTCTAACCTCCTTGGCCTTTCTGAATTCTAAACTCAGAGATTCCTCTGGGCTCCATTCAGGTTCTCCTCTCCCCAGTCAACAAGCTGAGATACTGGTGAGCCGCCCCCTACTG
>NW_005268595.1:0-349 GCF_000412655.1 Myotis brandtii | reverse complement strand
TAAATGGGTTGTATGTGTGCGTAGGTGGTCCATAGAATGTCAACTCCAACCGTTGTCTATAGTTTTGATCTCTGCCATTTAGTCATCTGGCTGCTTTAATTATTGATTGACATATAAATGTTTTTAAAGAACAAAAACAAAGAGTAGTAACACTACAGTGGGTATGTCATTACCCACCTAACCATGTCCAAAACAGGGCACTAGCCAGGACATAGTCTGCCATCTTTACAGGAAGAATCTAATATTATAGGGATGTTTTAACATGTGCCATTCTGCTGGATGGATCAGCTCAATCTGTCATTATGTACAAACTGGTGGCTCCAAAGGGAAGTTTCTCCAGCATCACCCC
>NW_005268594.1:0-349 GCF_000412655.1 Myotis brandtii | reverse complement strand
AAAAATAGGAAGAATTTTCCGAACAAATATCCATTGGCGTACTGGACGCTACACCGCCGACCAAAATTCTTCCTGGGGTCTGAGCTTTTCTTCTGGTCAGTTCTAGTCCACTAAGTTATTTATATGATTTATATTTAGTCCAGAATGAAACTATACGTTCACAGCAAACAGAGGCAGGAAAAATGATAAGTGCATCACGGACAAAGATGATAGATCTTTGAAATCGAAAGTCACAAAGCTGACAGACATTGGAGGTGCAGCGAACACAAGCCGTTTTCCATGACTCACATTCCACACAACCAACATCGTCATGCTATGGACTATACTACATTATAGGACGCATCCTTGT
>NW_005268593.1:0-349 GCF_000412655.1 Myotis brandtii | reverse complement strand
GACCTTCTGGTTCATAGGCTCAACCACTGAGCCATGCCAGCTGGGCAAAACTCAGAGTTTCTTGATGATATAGATTAGACTTCATCATACAGTATCTCTGCCAGCTACATAGCAGACATTCAAAATTGTTAGTTATTAGGGCAGCGATGAACTGTTTAGGCCAGAACACTGACATCTAGCATTTTTAAGACCCTCTTCAAATACAAAGGTGAGAGAGATGTGCAAGGGCAGGGAAGTCTGGGCCACCTGACTGCAATGAAACTAAGTCTTTGGCTGGATAGATTTTGTGCCATTAAATTTTTATTATGAGAATTTGACTTGAGGGGATGTTAGCAAAACAATAACAACA
>NW_005268592.1:0-349 GCF_000412655.1 Myotis brandtii | reverse complement strand
CTGATTTTTACAGTTCCCTTCTGCCAGCAGCCCTGTGAGGTCCCTTCCAAACTCGTGGATCACACTGGCCCCAACGGCCTCAGACATTGTGGGGTGCAGATTTCCCCACACATTCCTCTCTCAAACCTGAATTACAAACCACACATTTATCTAGGTGAAATCTGACTTTTCCAAGAGGAGGAGCAGGGCTAGTCTGAGTCCACTTATTCACTCTGCTTCAAAACCAGTGTTCCTGGGTTCGTACCAGATCCCTGGTTCTGCTCCAACATTTTTAAATGGAAAGATTCAAAAACACCCCACACATCCCTTATTTCACTCTAATGTACTATCACATTATTACTGTTGTTGC
>NW_005268591.1:0-349 GCF_000412655.1 Myotis brandtii | reverse complement strand
ACATTTGTAATACTTTCAACAATAAAGATAAATTTAATTGAAATTACACTGCCAACAAGGCCATGCAGCAATACAGAACTCATTAATTTGGGAGCAGGTTTGAAGAAGCAGCACTAAGAAGAGGAAATGACATTCGATAACCTGGAAGGAAGTGACATCTGGCGAAGGGCAAGAAATGGACAGGATCCTCTAGGAAAAATACCTACGAAGTTCTAGAACACGGGAAACAGTGAGAAGTAAACGGAGAACATGGAAAACTTCCACTCCATCAATAGGGGTGCAAGCTCAGTCATAAAAAATGGCTCTGTAGGCTCTTAAATAAATGTAATTACAATATATTATTTTATAC
>NW_005268590.1:0-349 GCF_000412655.1 Myotis brandtii | reverse complement strand
AGTCTCAGACTCCCCATGATCACACTCACCATGGTGCCTTCAAATAGCCATATTTTTGCTGACAGGTTTCACGACCTTCTCGACTCTTATCCAGGCAAAATTCCTCCATTCTTCAAGGCCCGTCCCAGATCACCTCTCCTCTACAAAGCCTTCTTTTGTATCTCTAGCCTATACAAGAGGAAGTGGCCAGTAGTCAATGCATTCTCCCCAATTGTCTCAAATAAGCCATGCACATTTCAAGTATTCTTGTCTAAAACATAAATAGCAATTATATTTTCATAGCAAATAAGCATAAGAAATGCCCCCATGCAACCTCATGAATTCTTAATTCATGCACCAACACAATTTT
>NW_005268589.1:0-349 GCF_000412655.1 Myotis brandtii | reverse complement strand
GGATACCAGTGGCCCTAGAAGCACCAGAGAAATGAAGCTAGAGAAGTCAGCATGAGCCAGATCTTGCAGTGCCTTTATATTCAGCTACATAACCAAGGAAAAGAGTGTAGGTGTTATCTCAGAACAGTAAGGGGCCATTGACAGTTTTATCATACGAACATTGTCAAGACACTCCACCTGTGACTGGAAGGGCACATGTCTGGAGGCCTGAAGGTCATTTAGGAGAGTGTTGATGGTTTCCAGGAAAAATATGGTATGAGCCAGGACCCAGGGGGTAACTGAGAGGTTGGAGAAGAGGGGATAGGCAACAAAAAATGTGAGAAAAATTGAAAAGACCTGGATAAGTGAT
>NW_005268588.1:0-349 GCF_000412655.1 Myotis brandtii | reverse complement strand
CATGCAGGAGACCGCAGGACATCAGGTGTCCCCAGGAATCATTCCCACCTCTGATCACGTCCTACGTTCTGCTGGCAGGCAGGGTGGTGGGTGATGGGGACGGGAGTGGGGGGCAGAGGCAGGCTAAGACTCAGGGTGAATGCTGCCCGAAGTGGCTTTTACCAGAAAGGCTCCTGGAGGCGTGTGCTGCGGGCGGTGAGCTGGACAGATGATCCCCTGGTTGTCTGGGAGGCACACTGACGTCACAGGGCTCTATGCCTGGGCTCTATTTATTCTTCCTTGGTGGCCACATCTACCCTGTGGCTTTAATTTCTAGCCAAACACTGATGGCTCCCGAATCTGCATGTGC
>NW_005268587.1:0-349 GCF_000412655.1 Myotis brandtii | reverse complement strand
GGTGCCCTGGACCGGGAATCGAACCCGGGACCCTTCAGCCCCCCGCCCCCAGGCCGACGCACTAACCACTGAGCAACACCGGCCAGGGCCTCACCGTTCTCCTTGAAGCAGAGCTTCTTCTTCTGGTAGGCGATGAAGCTGGAAATGGCCCCGGCCACAGCCACCACCACGGCCCCGATGATGCCAGGGATCACGCCCTGGGGTTCGGCTGCGGGGAGAACACAGACACGGGTTTTGGGGTGCAGCCCTGGAGAGGAGGTAGGGCCAGAGGGGGAGGGGAGGCCCAGGCTGCAGGAGGCAACCCATCCATGCGTTTCTCTCACATCGATGTCTCTCTCTCTCTCTCTCT
>NW_005268586.1:0-349 GCF_000412655.1 Myotis brandtii | reverse complement strand
TATGTCTTCAATGTAGTAAAAGAGATGGATGTGGCTTTGGAGTAGGAAGGATGGGAGTTTGAATCCTTGACCTACTGCTTACTGGCCCTGAAAATTTAGCCAAGTCTGTCAAGCCCTATCAGGTCTCATTTCCTCACCTATAAACTGGCAATAATACTACCTCTGGGTGTGATTGACTGTAAAGGTTGAATGAAAACTTAAAAGTACTGTTACCTTTTATAATTATCAGCATCACTGATACTGTCCTAGACTTAAAGGACACATTCAGTTTTCTGACCAGTAGTATAAACTGTTCAGAGGTTCAAATAAATCCATTTTGGAAAAGAAGAGGCAGGTTCTATTGCTAAGC
>NW_005268585.1:0-349 GCF_000412655.1 Myotis brandtii | reverse complement strand
CTCTCTGAAATCAATAAAATATATTTTTTAAAAATAGGAAAAGGATAACAAGGGATGGTTGAGGGATGGAGACAAATGGTGGCGATAGAAACAGGTGTGGCCAGGAGAGAAGACCCACCCGAGGAGAAGGTGGGGGAAGGTGGGTGCCTGGGAGGCGGAGAGAGCAGGCCCCGCGGGCACCCGGAGGCTCAGCAGAGAGAGGCTGCGGCCGGGGTGCCGGTGAGAACCGAGAAGCTGAGAGGCAGGGGGGCCCGTGAGAACCGAGAGCTGAGAGGCAGGGGGGCCCGGACAGTGGCCGGAGGGACGGGGACTCGGGGTCAGGTGAGAGCTGCAGACACCACCGCCCAGC
>NW_005268584.1:0-349 GCF_000412655.1 Myotis brandtii | reverse complement strand
CCCTTTCGTGCTCCTCACAGGCTGGTGACCAAGGGCACCTGCTCATGTTCTTCACTAAACTCCGTGTCCCCGGATGAGGGGCTCCCGTCCCTCCTGCCCACGCTGCTCGTCTTCATTTTCACACAGAGAAGCCAGGCGCCTCCTGCAGGCCGCTGGGTCTCATGACAGTTTCGGGGGACGCGCCTGACAGGTTATTTTTGTATCATTCTGGTTAGTGACGTGCCTCCCCGTGTCTGAGAGGGAAAGTCATGAGCTTGAATCTTCTGGAATTGCAATTTTTCAGGTAAAAACAGAATATTAGAGCTCAGGCTGCCTAAGTCACCATGTGTTTGTGAAAGTCACCGTTTAC
>NW_005268583.1:0-349 GCF_000412655.1 Myotis brandtii | reverse complement strand
CTCCTGGTTCATAGGTCGATCCTCAACCACAAAGCCATACTGGCCAGGCCCGATCAATCTTAATATCACTGAAAGGAGTACAGTGCATTCTATCAGTTCCAGTGGTTCTTTAAATCCTGGCTCTTACATGTGGTGGAGAGTGAGAAAGAGATGTTTCTTTATGCAGCATAACTGACCTACGCAACAGACTTATATGGTAAAAAGCTTAATGACTTTGGCAGCAATCTCATACCACTGACTCATATGAGCACCCTGTCCACTAAAATGTTCCGTTGTTTTGTATTATAAACAAGTATTAGTCCAAAAAACAAAAACAAAATTAAAACCACATATATTGACATTGAGAAAT
>NW_005268582.1:0-349 GCF_000412655.1 Myotis brandtii | reverse complement strand
TGCACTGGGCCACTAGTTTTCAATAATGGATGGAACAATTAGGCAGAAGATAAAAATAGACATCTTAACAAAATAAAAGAGTTAAACAGCAGTATAAATCAATTAGACATAATAGATAACTATGAAACACTTCACCCAACCCCCCAAAAAATACACGTAATTTTCAAGTGCACATGCAACATTCTCCAGAATTGCTATGGTATAAATGCTTGTGTTTCCTCAAGATTCCTATGTTGAAATACTACTCCTCCCCCAAATTATAATAGTAGTAGGTGGGGATTTTGGGAGGTGCTAAAGTCATAAGAGTGGAGGCCTCATGGATGTGATTCATGCTTGTTCAAGAGGATCC
>NW_005268581.1:0-349 GCF_000412655.1 Myotis brandtii | reverse complement strand
GAATTCTACTTTGCCACTGACCAACACTGTGCCTTCGTTTTCTCGTGTGTGAAGTAGGTATTCACCTATTCAACAAGTATTGATTATCTACAACATGCCAGGCAAGTTCTAGGGTAAGGAGATATACTAGGGAACAAAGCAATGACTGTGCTGGAGGAATGCCTGCTCTCCTTAACAGTAGTGGTACCTACCTCAGTGCGTCACCATGAGCATTAAATAAATAGTTATGCCGGGCATATAGTAAGTTCTCGATCAAGGTGAACTAAATTTAAATGTAGTGTTTAAACTCACACAAAAAGGCAGACTACAGCCCTAGCCAGATTGGCTCAGTGGATAGAGCGTCAGCCTG
>NW_005268580.1:0-349 GCF_000412655.1 Myotis brandtii | reverse complement strand
TTTTTTTTTAAATAAGGGCACTGCCCCCTTCATTGGGCTCTACCCTGATGGCCTAATCATCTCCCAAAGTCTTCAGGAGCCCAGTGATGGGAAATAAAGATAAAGGGCAAGTAGATAATTGGGTCATCAAAAGACTTCTTTATGCCACACAAGGACATCTGAATTTCATTCACAGACAATGTGGGTGACGTTGAAATGAGTAAAGCAGGGGATTGACATGACTCCATTTGAATTTTAGAAAGAGTTATCCATGGAGCACGGATTGGAAATGGATGAAGAAAAAGCTATTGATAGGGAGACTACTTAAGGTGTTAGAGTAGCAGTCCAGGGAGGACTAGAACAAAGGCAG
>NW_005268579.1:0-349 GCF_000412655.1 Myotis brandtii | reverse complement strand
GGTGCTGTTTCCCCCCTCCCTTTCCCCCATGGCTGCCCCAGCAGCCTTGGTATGGCGGAGGGGCTGCGAGTATAAATGGTGACTCATCCTCATCACTTTTGGGATCAGAGAGACCTGTGTGCCTGCCTCTCCTTGGGCCCCCATGGGGCTGGGAGCTGAGCTGAGCCTGGGGGTCCCTGGCTGGGGGTTCGGGCTGGGCTAGGGGCCGCAGAGAGCTGGGAGAAGACAGAGAAAGGGGTCAGAGTGGAAGCCGGGCTTCTCTGCCCGGCCCCCGGCCACCTGGTCACATCATTGGTCCTCTCTGCGCCTCTGTTTCCCCCTCTGCACCATGCAGCCATCCGAGGGAGAC
>NW_005268578.1:0-349 GCF_000412655.1 Myotis brandtii | reverse complement strand
TACAAATTTAGCTGGTTTTGATTAAGAATTAAGCCTTTTTTCTCCTCTCTCGGTAAGTGATTTTTAGGCCATTGGACCTTGATCATAACACAGTCAGGGGGAGAAAGGGAGAGGAAAAGGAGAGAGAAGGAGAGAAATGTAGAAGTCTCTTGAAATGAAAGGCCGAGGGGAAAATTTGTGAACTTGAGCAATGTTCAATGCATATTAAACTGGACCATGTCTTTAAAAAAATGACTGCCAGCATCCATATCCCAGGACTAACTTTCCTTCCGGCCAGCAATCGGTTTCATTCTTTTGGTTTTTGTGGATGTTGATGGTGATGATGATGATGGTGGTGGTGGCGGTGGTG
>NW_005268577.1:0-349 GCF_000412655.1 Myotis brandtii | reverse complement strand
ACACACATTTCCTTTATGTTTGCTATATGTAAATAGCAGCCATGTTGTTTGAGAAAAACATTAGATTATTTTACCTCTAATAAGACAGATTCTCCCGAGTTCCTGTGCTTCCCACCTGGGCCCCAGCAGTCTCCACCTGGCTTCTTCCCTCCAGGGAAGCCTGCGCCCTCACAGCCCACGCGGGCCGGCCTCTGTGCCTTCTCTGTGCCTTCGCTGAGCCCAGTGGTTCTCAAACTTTCGCTGCATCAGAATCACTGGGAGGCCTGGGCCCCACCTCCAGGGTTTCTGATTCCCAAGGTCAGGGGCGGGGCCTGGGAATCTGCATTTCTAACAAGTTCCCAGGTGATGT
>NW_005268576.1:0-349 GCF_000412655.1 Myotis brandtii | reverse complement strand
AAATCATGATCACTGTCTATAAATATTTCTTTATGTATTTTCAGCATTTCACCATGTGATTTGGATAGTATGAATTTTTACTTTTAATCCTTTTTTGTTTTCTATTGAATGAATAAAAGATAAAATAAATACAACTTTTAGGCTTGTTTTTAAACAAAAGGGGACACACTTAGCTTGTTGGTTTCAGTGTTTGTAGTGATGACCAACCTTGCTATTCTGATATCTGCATGTGTATCTGGCAATGGCCTTTGTTCTGACTATCTGGGGTTTGAAGGAAGCCAGATAAACAGCATCACCTTTTACCCCACCTTGTTCTGAATGAAAAAGAACTAAGGCAAAGGAGATGGAG
>NW_005268575.1:0-349 GCF_000412655.1 Myotis brandtii | reverse complement strand
GCTGGCTCCTAGGCATTCCCTATCCAATGTCTGGTCTGGAAATCTCCATCTCAGGCTGTCTTCCAGACAGTCAAACCATGTGCTTCACCAAAACCCTGGGAGGACAGCACTGTACCACGTGACTTGTCCTGTTTCCAAGGTCAAATAAAATGCGAAACTGCAAAGATCTGAGTTAACTCTTCAAAGAGCTGATTGATACCCAACAGACACTGGACCTTTCCTTTGTGCTTGGCTCGAACTCTCCCTCCATCACACAACCTGACCTACACCGGATGTGCTTCTGTTTGTTTTAATTAGGATGAAGAGCCAAGTGGGTGTTTGAAAGTTCTATTTTTGAAATTAAAAAAAA
>NW_005268574.1:0-349 GCF_000412655.1 Myotis brandtii | reverse complement strand
TTAAGTCTCTGTTGCCAAATGAAGGGCCACAGATACAGGCTGTGTGAACCCCATGCAGCATGTTTAACTCGGCCTATTGCCACTCCCTCTCCATCCACGTGAGTTCTCTCAAGTTTCCCCGTTGGTGACTCAGGCTAGGAATCCCCACCACCTCTGGTTCCTTTTTCTTATTCCTTTACTTCTAGTCTCTGCACTTCCCAGTTTAGGCCTGTTGTCTAGGTGGTTTTCAAAGTGGGGAATGCAGGAAGATTACTGGGGTGCAGGAATAAGAGAATGGAATTAAAAAAATCCTTTTACAGTCTATTTTTGTTTTAAAATGTGTATAAGTACCTTAGTGTATATAATTCAT
>NW_005268573.1:0-349 GCF_000412655.1 Myotis brandtii | reverse complement strand
TGTTTTGTGTATAACAGCTGTAAACCTACTTTTGCCACACCCTGTATACAAGAATACATGCAAAATGGACTAAAGACTTAAATGTAAGACTCAAAACCATAAAACTTTTAGAAAAAAACATAGGCACTCAACTGTTTGATATTGCTCTTAGTAATATTTTTTTCCGATATATCTCCTTAGCCAAGGGAAATAAAAGAAAAAATAAACAAATAGGACTACACCAAACTACAAAGTTTTCACACAGCAAAGGAACCATCAACACAATGAAAACAAAACCTACTAAGCATGAGAAGATATTCACCAATGAGATAATCCTATAAGAGGTAAATATCCAAAATTTATAAAGAAC
>NW_005268572.1:0-349 GCF_000412655.1 Myotis brandtii | reverse complement strand
GAAAAATACACATTTTAAGAAAAATAAAAACTTAAGTGAATCCATTGCCAGCAGACAAGCTGTACTAAAACAAAACAAAACAAAAACCCTCCAAACTTCAAGCAGATTTTCAGGCAGATGAAAAGTAATAGTTGGAAAGATGGAAATGTGGGTGTATACAAAGGAATAAAGAGTAAAACATAAGTGAGCATAAAAATTTCTTTCTCATTTTTAATGAAAATGTAATATGTTAGTCCTTTTTAAATAAATATAGAAAGTTTATAACAATAATAGTAAGATGATAAGAATGAGAAAATTGATGTATATCCTTGTAGGATTTTTACACTATAATAGAAGTGATATATTTAAA
>NW_005268571.1:0-349 GCF_000412655.1 Myotis brandtii | reverse complement strand
TTTTTTTGTATTTTAAAACATGGGAGGGAGCTTCAAAGGGATGAAATGTTGCCACTACCATGTGGATGTTTGAAAAAAGAAACCCCTGCCCGGCCCAGTTGGTAAGTCCTACTGCGGGGGAATAGTTATGAGTTCGTTTGAGAGGGACAGTATGCTAAGCCATTAGCAGCTCTGACTCTGTTAGGAATGAGCATCTCAGAGCTCTCTGGGCAATTGGGTTTTGACGGACAGAAGGCAAGCCCCGTGCATTAGCAATGTCACGTCTCCCCTTGTCAACAGGTGTTGGTGGTGGAGATGGTGATGGGGTGCCTGCTGGCTGTGAGGAGGGGCTGCCCGCGGGTGCCCTGCA
>NW_005268570.1:0-349 GCF_000412655.1 Myotis brandtii | reverse complement strand
TTTGGTGCTATTTGTCTCCTCAGTGTTTGGAAATACATTTTAACTCTTCTGTCTACTTGACCTCATGTACTCATGGAAGGCAATCATAATCAAGTGCTGCTATTTCCATTATTCTCTTGAAATTACATGATTCCTTTTTCTCATAAGACCATGAAGCACAAGGGATTAGTTGAATTAGATTTACTCCTCTGTCATGTTTATCCTGCTCTTGAGTGTATTAGCCAACTTTCTTTCCCTGGTGAGTTTATTCTTTAGCAGCCCCTAGGTTGCTAAATTCATCATTACCCTTTAGAAGCCTTTACAAAGCTAAATCTGTTACACTTTTATGGTTTTTATCTTCTTTTTTTTT
>NW_005268569.1:0-349 GCF_000412655.1 Myotis brandtii | reverse complement strand
CCCTCTGCTTTCCTTGCTCCTTACCATACCCAGTGTTAATAACTTGGTGGACATCCTTCAAGACCTTTCTCTTGCTCACACAAAAACATAAACATATTTACCTAGAGTATTTTTTGTTTGCTTTTGCAAGAACAGAATCATATTTTGCACTTATTTTAGATCTCCAGTTCAAGATGCCTGTTTAACCTGTTTACAAAATAGCTGCGTAATAATCCATAGTGTGGCTGTGTTGCAGTTTATGAAATCATGTTCCATGACTGGATGCTCAGAGCCTGGGCTGGATAGTTCCTGCTTGCCTCTGGATGTCCTCTGCACCTTTCTCTGCCCTGCCCCATGCCCTGGACCTGCC
>NW_005268568.1:0-349 GCF_000412655.1 Myotis brandtii | reverse complement strand
GCTCAATAAGCACCCAGGTGTTTGCTGTGGACGCCATGGGCTGGCGGAGCTGCCTTTGCAAGCCTGCTCGTTTTCTCCGGCAACCAGGAAGCAGCCACACTCAGCAAAAGCACATTTGTTGTTTGTTTCCCTCGGTCTTTATATGTTACCCAACGGAAGACAAAGCTCCCAGATTGAGTAATGGGAGAGAAAGCTGAACACCCCCAAAGTCTCGCTACATCTGGACTCTGCATCCAGCTGCCAAGTTGCAAATGGATGTGCTATAAAACCACTAAGTCATGGAATTTCGCTCTTTTCCCACCTCCTCCTCCTTGTAATACTTCCCCTGAGTGTGTGCGCACATGCACAC
>NW_005268567.1:0-349 GCF_000412655.1 Myotis brandtii | reverse complement strand
CCCTGGCAGACCCGCAGTCTGATGCGTTGGCGGAAGCTGGGGCAGCAGAGACCCCTCACCGGGAACCGTCAGCATAACGGTTTCGAAGCCGTCTTTCTAGGACCGCAGTTGTAGGACTTCCTAGACTTATGTTTATTTTCCATTCCTTTGCCCACGACTGTTTGAAATTCTGCTGGTGTTTGCACACTGCACGCCTTTGTGTTCTCTTTCCATCTGTTCTTAAAAAAAAAAACCCAACTGAGTTTTACCCTAAACCAATCCAGATGACAGGGGCCGGGTCTCGACAAAGCTTCGAAAACCAGCAGAAGACGATCCTCGTTCACGGGCTCATGGGCTCAGCTCGCTCCCC
>NW_005268566.1:0-349 GCF_000412655.1 Myotis brandtii | reverse complement strand
GGTGTCACTTTTGAAAACTGATCCCAAATAGCCTGACCCCAGGATACACTCCTTCATTGTTGATCCAGACCATTGCCAGGGACTGCATGGCTCTTCCAAGCAAAACAACTTAGAACTTCTTCAGCGCTAAGTTCAACCAAAGGTGCCCCCGATTGCAATTCTTTTGGGTTTTGTGCCCATCCATGCCTCCTATGCTAGCCACTGACCCGCTGACCCGAAACACAGCTTCACCTTCCTCCTCGGCCTCTTCCATTCTCAAAACACAAAGGCTGTGATACACACCGCTTTCTGCTCATAGGGGTTACTTCCCTGCATCTTCCTAGGGAAGGCTCTTCCCTGGCTCCAGGGG
>NW_005268565.1:0-349 GCF_000412655.1 Myotis brandtii | reverse complement strand
CTCAGTCCTCTTTGAAGAACTTGGATATTGAAATGTGAAGTATCTAACTTTTTTAAGGGAGTGTTGCAAATATATGAGGTCATGCTTTTAAAAACTGGCCAGAGATGCCAAAAATTACTGAAGGCTATAAAAAGTGGACACTTTGGAACTGCATGTGATTCAGGAGATTTTGGGATGGGTTCCCAAGGTCTGTCTTAGGCAGAATATTTGAACAAATTTGGATTTGATTTGTGAAAAATTTCCTTAACATACTATACAGTTATGTACAGTATAGGGTGGGGCGAATGTAGGTTTACAGTCATTCATCTAGAAAGCAATACAATAATTAATAAATAATAATACAAGAATA
>NW_005268564.1:0-349 GCF_000412655.1 Myotis brandtii | reverse complement strand
TTCAAAATCCAACCACTTTTATCATTCTGGTACAAACTCACCATTTCTTACCTATCAATGCAAAAGTCATCTAGCAAATGTCCCCATTTCCACACATGTACTCCACAGTCTTGTCTCAACAGCGCAGCCAGAGTTATAAGTCTAGTAATGTCACTCTGCTCAAAACTGAAATCGAGCCTCACATCGATTAAAGTGGAATTCTTTAATATGGTTTATAAGGTTCTACCTATTTTTTTCAGAGATACTTGGTGTTTTTTCTAATTGTTGTAGTTGTTTTTTAATGTATTTTGTTCACTTATTTTTTGTCAGATATACTTTTGCAAATATTCTCTCCTGGTTTGTGGCTTAT
>NW_005268563.1:0-349 GCF_000412655.1 Myotis brandtii | reverse complement strand
GTCGAACAGTCACTTAGGCTTTTATATATATAGATTTATTTTTTTAAATTTAGCAATGTTATGTGTACAATACAATACAGAGGACAGTATGGTATTGTGGCTGAGTGGTTAGTCGGGCTGTCCTGGGTTCAGATCCAGGTTGTGTGCCATCTGTATGATCTTTAGCAAATTGCTCATCTCCACTTGCCTTGATTTTTAAAATGAGAAGAATAATACAGTCTTTACTTCAGAAGGCAATGGGAGGAGTAGCTTGTAAGGCTCAGAGTTTCAAATGAGAAGTGGGCACAAAAGTCCAATTCTAGCCTCATTTATTTCCTCTTTTATGTCTCTGAGCCCAAGGAATAAAAAA
>NW_005268562.1:0-349 GCF_000412655.1 Myotis brandtii | reverse complement strand
GAGAAGAGCAGGAGGACTGAGGTGTGACTGCTTGGCTGTTGGTCTGGGAAAACCTTCAGGGCTGTCGGTGCCTGTGCTGGTGGACGTGGGGGAGGCCACGGGAGCGGCTGTCGTCTTGTGGGAACTAATCTGGCAGCAACTGTTAAGTGTAATGAATCCTGATGAAACAGGAAAGCCGGACGGACTAATTACTAGCAATGAGGTTGAATCAGTAATTAAAAACCTCCCAAAAAACAAGAATCCAGGACCAGATGGCTTCACTGCTGAATTCTACCAAACATTCAAAGAAAAATTAATACCAATCCTTCTCAAACTATTATAAAAAAAATACCAAGACCTTACCCTGGTA
>NW_005268561.1:0-349 GCF_000412655.1 Myotis brandtii | reverse complement strand
AGTATATGTCTAAAAATGTCCTAGACAGCACTATTTTAAAAAAATTAGCCTAAATATCTAATAGTATGTGTAATATAATCAATTTTGGTTAATCTGTCCAAAAAATGGGAGCATTTGAAATAAGTTTCACTGATATTTACAATAATGAATATGTTACATATCACAATGTGGAGGAGGATAAAATTTCTCTTCTTTTAAAATTCTTCTGGCTGCTCTAATAATCATATTAACATGAGACAGATTTACAGGAGAAAAAACAAATTTATTATGTATGTAGATACAAGGGTTCCATATGAAGCATGAGGCCCAAGGACAAATCAGGAAGTTAAGGCTTCCATGCCATCTGGAG
>NW_005268560.1:0-349 GCF_000412655.1 Myotis brandtii | reverse complement strand
GATGAGCAGGGTGTCCCTGATATTTTATAGAAGCATAAAAGGCATCGAGTATGCTGACTAAACCAGTTGAGTACCTGCAGATAGATCATGCCCGTTGGCCTCTCCTCAACCTTTCACTCCACCTTCCAGCTCTCCACCTTGAGCAGGGTTGTCTTCAGTATCTGCTGGCTAGGTACCCACAATCCTTGGAGTATCTGGATAGAGAACCCAAGGCAGCAGGAACAGTCTGTGAATTGATCCCTCCTGCTTCCCTCGAGAAAGGTACATCTAATGTGCAGTACCAGAGAGCTCCAGGTCCCAGGTACAGAATTTCTCCAAGGGCTCCCTTAACATGCCTTTGTTTTCCTTT
>NW_005268559.1:0-349 GCF_000412655.1 Myotis brandtii | reverse complement strand
TAGCCTTTTATTATATAGAATGAACTCAACAAGTTGTTTGCATCCCATTGAATGATCATTGAAATCTGTGGGGATAGAACAACATAGTGATAGTAAATGACTTCTCCCATGCATGCACACAGTCAATAGCAGAACTGGGACTAGACCAACCTTTACTGAGTCACCATTATTTCTATTACATTTAATCTATTCTCCATTTCTTCCAGTTACGTACGTTTTAGTTGGATACATGACTACCTAGCTAGTTATGATTTATTAATCACACCCATGCATTTAGGTATGGCCAGATGACTAGGTTTTTCCCAATCATTGAGGAGAAATGATGTTTGCAACATCTGAATAATTGCTT
>NW_005268558.1:0-349 GCF_000412655.1 Myotis brandtii | reverse complement strand
CCTCCACCCACTCTGTGATTTCTCTAACTCCCTTAGATGCTCTCTTCCCTTTTTCTTCTCCCTCAGCTTGGCATGTCATGCAGGAATATTTCTTTTTCTCATCTGTCTCTCCACTAGACTGTGAGCTCCAGTAGACAGACAGCGCTAGCCTAATGTAACTGCTCATGCCTCTGTTACCCAACTCAGGTGGTTCGCCGCTTGGGGTGCTCTATTCAAGAAGGATACGTGGTTGTTGCAAGGTAGTTTTATTTACTCGCAGCAAGTAAAGAAGAGGGGATTCATACCCAAAGCTCGATCTCCCAAAAGCTTACCATTGCTTATCAGGGGTGGGCAAACTTTTTGACTCGAG
>NW_005268557.1:0-349 GCF_000412655.1 Myotis brandtii | reverse complement strand
GTGTGTGTGTGTGTGTGTGTGTGTGTGTGTAGTGGTAATCAATACAGACCTGCAACTGCTCTCCTGAGCTGGGACATTAGTTCTACCATGATACCTTGGATAAGTTATATCAACCTATCTGTGCTTCAGTTTCCTCATCTATACATGAAAAATAAAATCACCTACTTCAAGGGTTGTTGTAAGAATTAAAGGAGTAAATATAAACCACTTAGAACAGCCTATAACCCACAATAAGGACCATAAAAAGGCTTACTATAATTTTTTTCTTTATTGAGGTTAATGCTTTGCAATCATGGTTTCTCTTTCAAATTGATTAAAATATTTTTCAATGCAAGAATTGTGTATTTTT
>NW_005268556.1:0-349 GCF_000412655.1 Myotis brandtii | reverse complement strand
CCCCCCAAATTCATATGTTGAAGCCCTAACCCCTAGTACTTCAGAATGTGACTGTACTTGGAGATACGGACTTTAAAGAGGTAAGTAAGGTAAAATGAGGTCATATGAGTGATCTTGAATCCAGCATGACTGGTGTCCTTACAAGGGGAGGAAATTTGGACACATGGAGAGACAAGGGACACGCATGAACATAGAAGAAAGCCATGTGAGGGAATGGTGAGAAGGTGGCCATCTGCAAGCCTAGGAGAGAAGCCTTGGAAGAAACCAAACCTGCTGACATCTTCATCTTTAACTTCCAGCCTCCATAGTTAGAGAAAATACATTTCTGTTGTTTAAGCCACCCAGTCTG
>NW_005268555.1:0-349 GCF_000412655.1 Myotis brandtii | reverse complement strand
GGTTTCTTGACTGACCAAATAAGCTGCATACAAAATGTACATACCTCTTAAAGCTAATTTCAATCTATAGTTATACCCTTCCTTTTTTTTCCTTTTTAATATTTGTTATTTTTTTAAAATACTGAAAAACTTGTCACAAAGATTTTTCCATTTCTAGATTTTAAGAATTGTATCCTGTATCATCATTTAATATGTTCCCTGTCCTTTAAATTTTATATAAACTTGTGAATAGGCTTAACTTTGTTCAGGTTTGATTTCTAGGAGAAGACTACTTCATAGGTGGAGTGTTGGTCTTCCATCAGGAGTCATGTGATGTCCAGATGTCTCTCTTTTTTTGTGATGTTAACAA
>NW_005268554.1:0-349 GCF_000412655.1 Myotis brandtii | reverse complement strand
AAGTGAAATTTTAGTATGTAAATATTAAGAGAATAAAATGACTTTAAGAAATTAATTGTTTTTCTATGAAGAAACATTAAGAAGAGTTGCAGCTGGCAGATCCGGCAATATTATCTCAATGTCCTTGCCGAGGGGACATGTATTAGCTAAATTGTAATACCTGGTTTCTCACAATAAGCAGAACTGATTTCATGATATTTTCACAGGTTAAGAGCCATTCATATGTCCATACAGTCGTTCTAAGCCCTCGGGGGTGAGGGGAAGGGTGTCTACCTTTCTTACAGGCCTTGAGACAGGCTCGCTCAGAGACGAAGTTGTTCTCGTTCCCCCCGCATCCGCTGTAGCTGAA
>NW_005268553.1:0-349 GCF_000412655.1 Myotis brandtii | reverse complement strand
CACACACACACACAAGTTGGGATATTAGAACCAAACGAAGAGAGAAAATACTGGATGAGGGCAGGTGCATAGCAGGACAACTTCCTTAAAGTAGGCTCGACACATTTTCAAAAGGTTTGGATTGCAAGTCTCTTCCCATTTAGCAAGAAATGGGAACAGCCCATTCTAAATGCTGGCTTTGACGGTAGGCCTCATGGAACCCAAGGAGAAGCTTCTGTCTTCTGAGCCAAACAAGCTTTAAGAGCGAAGAGGCAAATTCACGTGAGACTAAAAGAGAACAAAACAGAAACACAGATACTATCTTGGTTGTTCATAGATTCTGAGAGGTAGCTTATCGGGAGATGGAACT
>NW_005268552.1:0-349 GCF_000412655.1 Myotis brandtii | reverse complement strand
CATGGCCAGGTTGTTTCTATATGTAGCTGTATTGAGCTCCTCTGCAATGGCAATATCCCAGGAGGAAAGAAACAAAGGGGATAGAAGTGACAGAGTTACAGCTACTCTTGGGTGGGACCCGCATTAGAAAGGTCCTCTGTGGCTGAAGAAACCGGAATGCCCATGGACGTACTAAACAAGTCCTGCCCCTCAAGCAGAGGTGCCATAACATAATAGTCATCTGCACTGCTTCCAGCTGGGTAACCTTGAGAAACTTAGTATAACTTTGTGCCTCGGTTTCCTCATCTGTAAAATGAAGATCATAAAAGAGGCCTTATCTCCTGGGGTTTTTATAAAGATTAAATGAGTT
>NW_005268551.1:0-349 GCF_000412655.1 Myotis brandtii | reverse complement strand
GCACCAGCTGACCATCTGGATGTGACAGACAGTGGCGGGAGGGGATGTGTGGGCGGGACTCCTCTCAGGTGGTCGGGTGGGTCTAAGGATGCAGCAAGCGTGGGCCCATGGTGACACAGAGTCATTAAAGTGGAATTAACCTGTGGCATAAATTGCAGTGTAGTTAGTGCTTTATTACAATGCAGTTGACACATAGTTAACTCAGCTTCGGGTAACCTGCAACAGGTTGGCAGTACCATTTGCCATCATGACAGTTCTTTGCTCCAACCTCTTGGTAAAAGTGGAGTCTGGCAAATGCTGAGAATTTCTGCCTATTCCACTTTTAGCTGCTTTGGGGTTGGTTTTGTTT
>NW_005268550.1:0-349 GCF_000412655.1 Myotis brandtii | reverse complement strand
ATGCCAGTCAGCCTCTCTGGGCCTATCAACGGGGCCTCATCAGAAAGGTGAGGCTGATCAGCAGCCCCTGTGGAGTCCTGGAGAGAAATGGAGGCCAGGCTGCTGGCCAGACTCAGAGAGAAAGAGAGAGGCAAGTGCTGGTTAAAAGCTGCCAGAGGCAACGGATCAGTCCCTGCTTCTCTCTTCAGGGCTCTCTCTGGCCCTGATTTGCAACCCACTCAGCAGTCAGTGCTGAGGCACCTCACCTAAAGGGGAAGTATTCAGCGGGTCTGGTCAAGCTTTGGTCCTAAAGGTGTTACACCCTGGCTCATTATAGAGATTCCAGCAGGCAAAGTAAGGGTGTGGTCAA
>NW_005268549.1:0-349 GCF_000412655.1 Myotis brandtii | reverse complement strand
CGACCCATAGGTTGAGAACCGCTGATCTAGAATGTGAGTGGAGTGGGGGTGGGGGGACAATTATAGATCGATACAATCACCAGATGCCTTTAACACATAAAAGTAAAGAGCATGAAAACTAACTGTAATAGAATTGAAAGGTTATCTTCTCTACCCACTGGTTATTCATTGAGGAAATAGGTCTGCCAAGGTTGTGAGCAGTAACAGAGGTCACTAAAGCCAAGGCTTCTGTCGAGTATTCTTTCCACTATTTAATAATTCTCTTCATAAAAGTAGAAGTTAAGTAGGCAGTGAAAGATAGGTAAGACTGAGATACCTAAGCAAATGCATTCTAATAGAGGAATGGGTT
>NW_005268548.1:0-349 GCF_000412655.1 Myotis brandtii | reverse complement strand
CAACATTGCTATATTTCTCTTGGAAAGCAATCTGGCAGAATATGTCAAGATGCTTGAAAACTTTCAATCTAATTATAGGGCTTCCTGGAATCTACTCAGAAGAAAGAACCAAAAATGTGGAAAAAGCTTTATGTCTGGGGATGGTCATCGAAAGATCATAAAGAGAGGTAGCATATTTGCTTCCTTTGTATTCAGATGTGCAGAGGAAATGGTAATTTTCCTTTTCTCTTTTCCTGTAACGAACCCAGTCTTTCTCCTGAGTGCTCATCCCGCCATCTCCTACTTCCCACCACCCAATGGGGAAAGGGGAAATCTAAATACATTCTCAGGATATATTCCTAGAAGTGGG
>NW_005268547.1:0-349 GCF_000412655.1 Myotis brandtii | reverse complement strand
AGGAGTTAGAGCTGCTTTGGTAGAACCATCAGGAAAGAGAATTTGGTGTGAAAAGGTTTTCACATCAGACTTTGTAGATAAGAACCTATAAATTATGTGTCAAACCAAGCCCACTGTCCTCTTGTGAAATTAAATGAAGACTCGGGGAGATAAAAGGCAGCTTTCTTTATCTAAAGAACTTACTACCTGAAAGACACCTGCAGCATTTCTGTCTGTTCTGTGATGGCCTGGTGATTCTTTAAGGAATGAGTGGACACCTATAAATGGAGGAGAATCTGTTTAGGTTCCATTCTATGGGATGGTAGTATTTCCAAAGCCAAGAGCGTTTTTGCTCACCTCATCTTCACTC
>NW_005268546.1:0-349 GCF_000412655.1 Myotis brandtii | reverse complement strand
CCAATCTCAGACACATTTCCTTGGGCTATAACTAGCTGGAGGCAGGTAGAGCCGCCTTTGACTGGGCCGCGTAGGAAATGACTAGAAATGGTGGTGATTGCGTGAGAAGCTGTTTGTTGCTTTCCTTGGAGCAGGGCCAGCCCTTGCTCCTACAGACCTAGAGGGAACGGTGCCTTTCTTCTCGCGTTTGAGTTTGATTTTAGCTCTTCCTTAGGAGACACAGAAGTAGAAATCGTTAACTTCTCTTTTCTTTCAACAGAACAAGCTACTCAAAATAGATTTATGCAAATCTCACAACCTTTTCTGTATTAAGGTGCAAAGAACAGAGGAAGAAGGAAGATCACAAGTC
>NW_005268545.1:0-349 GCF_000412655.1 Myotis brandtii | reverse complement strand
GAATGGCGTGGTCCAATATAAGAAACAGTTATAATTTTGAAACCATGCAAACTTGTTCTCTGTAGATGTCATGGTGCCCTCCCACCAACGGAACCTGACAGCACCTACTTACCCACATCAGGCTCTGCTTCCCTTTGCACTGATTGGCTAAAAGCTGTATTTCCGAGTGGTTTTAATTTGCATGCATCTTAATATTGATGAGGTTGACTGTCTCATCATATATTTGAGTCATTTAAATTTACTCTCTGTAAATCTGTTCATTTCTTCCTCACGTTTCTTTGGGGTTGTTGGTTTTTTTCTCTCCAAAAGCTCTTTATATATTACTAGAGGCCAATGCATGAAATTCGTG
>NW_005268544.1:0-349 GCF_000412655.1 Myotis brandtii | reverse complement strand
CACGAATTTCATGCACCGGGCCACTAGTTTCATATAAATAGAATAATACTAGTATATGTGATATTTTGTGTATGCCTTCTTTTATTTAGTGTGATAATGTTTTTAAGGTTCATCCTTGTGGCATGTATCATATGTCATCCTTTTTATTGTTGAGTAATATTTCATTGTATGAATATACTACATTTTGTTTATCTATTTGGATTGATGCACAATTTGGTTGTTTGTGCTTTTGGCTAGTCTAATAATGCTCATGAATTTTTGTGTACATGTTTTTGTGTGGATGTATTTTCTGTTGTTTTTGTAAATCCTCACCCAAGCATATCTTTTCCATTGATTTTTAGAGAGAGTG
>NW_005268543.1:0-349 GCF_000412655.1 Myotis brandtii | reverse complement strand
AGCCAACCCATCTATGAATCAGACCTTGGTTTTATTGTTTTCTGACAACTGGTCAAGGGAACTCTGTGAAGTCATAGGTACAGCCTGAGGGAGATACATTGGCTTAACAAGTTAGGTAACACGGAGGACTGGGTTGTCAGTTCATGTAATTTAGTTAGTTTTTCTCTCTGGACATGTTCATGCCTATGTGTCCCATTCGTTGTATTGTGGGTTAATGTTGTGCCTATCCCACCTAACGACTTGGAGGATCTGCCAATAACCAGCTTATGCTAAGCAGCTCTGGTAACATTGGCACTTGATGTCCCATGATCAGGTTCAGTTTCTAGTAGGTTCAGTAGCAAACCAAGAG
>NW_005268542.1:0-349 GCF_000412655.1 Myotis brandtii | reverse complement strand
GCATGGCTTCCACCAGGGTTCCTGCAGCCCCTTGGGGACACGGGGGTCCCAGTGGCTGCTTCGCACAACTTCTGCTGGAGTTTCTGTGGCCCCACATACATGCTATGGGGGCATAGCCCAATGGCTGCTCCGTGCGGCCCGGAATTGAGGCATTGGGGCAGCACTCCAGGACTCAGGGTCGTCCCGTGGCACACCAGACACGCAGGGCAGGACTCTGGGACTTGGGATAGTCCCATGGTGCGGGGGGGGGGAGGGGAGGGGTCCTGGGTCTCGCACGATTTCGTACAAAGGGTCACTAGTATATTATACAAATCTTGCATTATATATAAGAGGTTCAATCTCAGTAACT
>NW_005268541.1:0-349 GCF_000412655.1 Myotis brandtii | reverse complement strand
TGCTTCCATATCTTTATTTCCTTCCGGATGTTCTTGCATCTGTCTCACCCACAGGAAATTTCAGCCAAAGAATTTTGGTTGGTGGAGGGTAAGACAGCCCCAAATCAATAATTCAGACATTCCGGGAGTCAGGTTTCTGCCCCCGTTACTTAAGGAAATGCTTCCTGGTATTATTTTGTGTAAAACACTGTGATAAGCATGTCCACGTTGGGCCACATGGGATCTGAAAGACTGACTCGACTCTTCCACTTACACAACTAGGAATCTAGACGAAATGTATGGGACGTAATACCAGCTCTCAGATACGGGCAGCAGGCGGCTCAGGCCCGAGCTCTGGGAGGGAGGGAGG
>NW_005268540.1:0-349 GCF_000412655.1 Myotis brandtii | reverse complement strand
TCACTGTTTTCATGGCTATGATTTATTACAGTAAAAACATAAAATCAAAAGAGCAAAGGGAAAAGGTATACGGGACAAAGCCTGGGGTAAACCAGGCACGGATAGCTTCCAGAGTCCTCTGCCAGTAGAAGTTACACAGGATGTGCTTAATTCCCTCAGCACCTGAGTTGTGACATTGTGCAATGTCTACTATGAAAGAGATGCCAGGCTCAGACGTATTTCTGCAGGCTAGTCACATAGGTACCTTCTGCCTAGCACGTACCAAAATTTTGGACTTCCAGAAGGAAAGCAGGTGTTCAGCACAAATCACACTGTACAAACAGCTTCACCACAGAGAACAACTCTTATT
>NW_005268539.1:0-349 GCF_000412655.1 Myotis brandtii | reverse complement strand
GAGGACCATGTTCAGGCAGGAAGGGAGGACAAAGTTGTACCTGCTGAATGTCATCAAAGGCTTGGCAGGGGATGAAACCAACATGAGCAAAAAGGAAGAGAAGGGGAAGTTGCTCATGACAGGACTGGCACAGGGCTCTACTAAGAGAAGACAAAGACTGGGATGGAAGCAAGTCCTGAAGGGAGGAGGGCCGATTCTGCCAAGTAGTCATATCATTCAATTCAGAAGAGTTGGAAAGGACACTTACAGCTGGAAGGATATGGCAGCTCCACAAGTCTTTACCTCTCCTGAGTATTTCTCATAACTGATAAAAGATTTATCTCAGCTGTCCATGTGGTTTGCAAAAAAA
>NW_005268538.1:0-349 GCF_000412655.1 Myotis brandtii | reverse complement strand
GACGCTCTATCCACTGAGCCAAGCCGGCTAGGGCATCTAATTTTTATATTTTTATGAAAGATTTCACTATATGTTCATACTTTCAGACAAGTAAAATATTGTGTTGGGTGAGTTACTGCTAATGAGTTATTTATGGTCTAAGATGATTTAAAAAATATACCAAACACACACATTTATATCAACATTTATCCTGTAATATAATTATATATAGTAGTATTTCAGGAATGATATGGTATGATTTGTACTGTATCCAAATCTTTCAGACAATAAATTTGTATTGATAATTTTCTCTGTGATCTATAATAATAAAAGTGTAATTAGACCGACAGCCAAACCTTCTGGACGTCAT
>NW_005268537.1:0-349 GCF_000412655.1 Myotis brandtii | reverse complement strand
CATCTCAGTAGATCTTTGATTGTAAAGGATACCCAAAATCTTCAGGCCCTGAAAACTTAACACAGTGAACATCTCACATGTTTCTTTTACAGTTACTATTGTATGCCAGTTCCTTCTTTTTTACTATGTCATTTTAAGAAATGTATCTTTCAGTTACAGTTAGCGTATAGTCTTATGTTAGTTTCAGATGTATAACATAGTGAGTAGACATTTAGGTACCTTATGAAGTGATCACCTGATTAAGTCTAGTATACCGCTGACATTACATAGTTATTACAATGTTATTCATTATGCTGCATTTTACATCCCTGTGAATCTATACTAACAAAAGGGTAATATGCTAATTAGA
>NW_005268536.1:0-349 GCF_000412655.1 Myotis brandtii | reverse complement strand
AATCTTAAAGGAGGGTTTCATCAGGATATTCATCAGCTTTCCAGGTGCTTTTTTAATATGCTGATGCATCAAAATGAGCAAATATATGAAAGTTATGAATTATTCTTTGGTCTGTTTTACTTTATCTTGGGTCTTTCTGGCTCTAATGGGGTATTTGTTATTTATTCCCCTGACTTCATCTGTCCTTGGGTTTAGCTGCTGCAAATGGCATCGACTGGGTCATTGTTCTCCATTTCCCAGGCCAGGGTGATTTAAGCTATGTATGCTCTGGTCAAGGAGGAGAGGTATAAAACATTTGCTCTCAAGTATTCTTAGTTGGGGAATGAAAGGTCTTGTGATTCACAAGCTG
>NW_005268535.1:0-349 GCF_000412655.1 Myotis brandtii | reverse complement strand
TCATTGGGGCGCTGAGTCTACTGACCTAGCCGCCGAAAAACTGAGAGTACTGTATTAACTAAAGTAACGCTTTGTACATAAAACAAAGTTTCTAAAACCCAACAATGTTTGAATAGAAATGGATTCTAATTTGATTACTAGTTTCCAAACAAGAGACCAAAGCCTAGAGTCAAAAATATTTGATAGAAAATTGAAATTGTTCTCCCATCCCCTAATAAAAATTCCTCAATCATATAAAAGTGAGAAAACTCAGTAAGTTTCAAAAGGCTTAGGTGTTAAGAAGCTACAAAGATACTGTAGTTCCTGTCTTTTTGGTAATCTCTTGTTTGAAAAAAAAACAACTCATCTT
>NW_005268534.1:0-349 GCF_000412655.1 Myotis brandtii | reverse complement strand
AAGGCATCAGCTGATGTCAGTAACAATTTGAAAACTGGGATAATTTTTTATCTAACCCCAGAGAGTCAATACGTTGGGTTTTCTCCAGTGGCTGGCAGCTAAAGAAATTTAGGTTACCTCCATTGTAGTTTAAAGAATAAAATGATTCACAGCAAAGTGGTACTGATTCCAATAAGTTACATTTTTCAATGTAACTTGTGATCAATGTTCCAGGTATTATTAAACCCTCATGAGAGAGTGGTTAAGATATTCTGAGAATTCACTCTCATTCTCAAATGAAACTAGGATTAATGACTGCAGATCCTGGTTCTTAGCTCTGGTTTCATTTTTTGTTGCTTTTAAAAATATG
>NW_005268533.1:0-349 GCF_000412655.1 Myotis brandtii | reverse complement strand
AAGTACAATTAATAATATAACCATAACCATACCCAGAGAAGAGCACAGGACTCTCCTGCCCTCTGACCCACATCTCCTGCTCCACTCCTTTAAGACAGACCCAGAGAAGAGGACAACAGAGAGACAAAATCAAAGGAGAAAAACCTAAACAGTTGCAGTCCTTCCTGTCATCATGGACCTGACTTCAGAACATATGCTAACAGAGAAATTGTCTAATTTACAAATTGCATTGCATAAGAAAGACTTAGGAAAACTCTCCTATACAGAGTAAAATTTCATGTGAGTCAATTGGCTTTATAATTATATACACAATCATCATTTTAAAACAACTTGGGTGGGTCCAAGCCTG
>NW_005268532.1:0-349 GCF_000412655.1 Myotis brandtii | reverse complement strand
ATGGGTCATTTTCCCTTTTGGGAGGTCCCAGCGGGGTTGCCATTAAGTGCAATAAGTTCCAAGTGCTCTGAGCAGAGAATTCCACCCGCACTTTCAGGGGCCAGAAGAAGCCTCTTACTGCTGTAGGGGGGGGCACCTGGGGGGCCTGTGTGCTGTGCTGTGTGAGGTCAGTGCTGAGCGGGTGCTGGTGAGAAAGGAGGCTGTGAGTTTCCATTGCCCTGCCTCTCACCTGGGTTCGCGAGGACCTGGGCTGCGTGAATGTGTTGACTTGGCAGCATGATGTTGCCATGAATTTGAAAGTGAAGGCACCTAAAAGGACAGACTCTGGTGACTGTGCTAGGTTAAGATG
>NW_005268531.1:0-349 GCF_000412655.1 Myotis brandtii | reverse complement strand
ATTCCAACAAGAGCCAAAACCAAGGATGATGCGTGTGTCCCCTCTGGTCCACTCTGGCCACAGAGACACTGCAGAGGTGCCAGGGGACACAGGGTAAGCAGAGTGTTTCCTTAAAAGCGTTATATTGTGATCGCTTAAACAGCTTCATGCCAATGACTCATCCCTTGGTTGAGGAGGAAGTGCCTGCAGAGACTCATCAAGACCACTCCAGCCTCTGATAGGAGCGAGAGCCGGGGAATGACTGCAGGGGCACCCAGCTGTGGTCTCACAGTTAACCAGGAAGCCACCAAACAGAGCCATGCTGGAGCTTCTTAGCTGGAAACCACGCTGCCTACTGATACCCTAGGCC
>NW_005268530.1:0-349 GCF_000412655.1 Myotis brandtii | reverse complement strand
ACACCCTCCACTGAGCAGTACATTTACTACAACTGATAGACCTACACTGACACATCGTAATCACCCGAAGTCCATAGTTACAGTACGGCTCACCCGTGGGGTTGTACATTCTATGAGTTACATGTATCCACCATTGTAGTATCATACAGAATAATTTCAGGGCCCTAAAAATCCTCTGTGCTCTGCCCATTCATCTATCTGCCAACTCCTGGCAACACTGAGGTTGTTACTGTTCCCATAGTTTTGCTTTTTTTCTTTTCCCCCAGAATGTCATATAATTGGAATCATATAGTATATAGCTTTTTACATGGGCTTCTTTCACTTAGTGATATGCATTTAAGTTTCCTCC
>NW_005268529.1:0-349 GCF_000412655.1 Myotis brandtii | reverse complement strand
AATGGGTTTGCCGACCACGGACCTAGCCTATTTCTCATCACACGCTCGTACTGACAGCCTTCCCTGGATGTGTCGTAAGTTGCCTGTGAAGTCCAGATTTCAGGGTAGCAGCTGATAAAAGAAAGATAAAGCCCCGATTCATGTCACAAGAGCAAGTAGAAAAAAGAAATACGTGTTCAACGCCTTTAACTCAAAGAGAAGGTGTGTCTTCCTTGGATCGTTTCTACTTAGAGCTTTATAATGACCCAAATACCTTTTTTACACATCACCTACTTGGGGACAAGCCCTCTGATTTTAATTCCTCCCGTCGCTGTCTCGTCTCCCAGGGAAACAATGAGAAGGCCAACTC
>NW_005268528.1:0-349 GCF_000412655.1 Myotis brandtii | reverse complement strand
ATTTATCTGACTTCTTTTTTCCTAGTTGTTATAGTGGGAGTGCTGGTGTCCCGCTGGAATCTACTACATCACACTGGGAAGTGGGACTCCTTCCATTTCTTCTTCAGTCAGTTTTGGTAAATATATTTTTCAAGAAATTTGTTCAGTTCACTTCTGTCTTCAAATTTACAGCATCTGATATTTGTGCCATCTCATTTTTTCTTGATCACTCTTTCCACAGGTGTGTCAATTTTATTACTCTTTATCAAGAACAATTTTTGGGCTTCCTTGATTCTCTCTGTTGTAACTCTGTTTCCATTTTATAAATTTCTGCTCTTATCTTTATTTTTTCCTTGCTTTCATTTAGTTC
>NW_005268527.1:0-349 GCF_000412655.1 Myotis brandtii | reverse complement strand
CGCCGGGAGGGAAGGCCACTGCGTGTGGAGTTCGCCTGGAGCAGGAACGAGAACGCGACTAACTGGGGCTCTGCTCTCTCACTTCCTGGTTCAGAGCTCGGTTTGGCCACTTCCTGGCTGCAGGGTCACCGGACAGTCACCCCAGGTCCGCTTTCTCAACTGCAAATGGGTGACAGTAACAGGGCCTGCTTGTGGCGCCGCGCGGAGGGTTAAATAACCCAAATGAGAAAAGCCTGGCGCGGAGTCCAGAGGAGCGCCGGGAACAGCAGCTGGTATCGTCCACACGGTCACCACCAGAGCGACTGACACGTGTTCCACCTGCCAGTGTAACCCTCCTGCTTTCGTTGTT
>NW_005268526.1:0-349 GCF_000412655.1 Myotis brandtii | reverse complement strand
TCCATGCTGGATAGTCTTGTGCCAATTTTAAAAATTAACTCTAAATTCAATACACGTATGGGCACTGAAAGTCATAGAACAATAAGAACATACTCATATGAGAAGGTCTGGCTCTGAAAAGGTCTGGCTCTGACAAGCTCATGCATTGCTCCAGGGGCCCAACAGCCTTTAAAATGGGCCAACACTGCACTGAAGTTCTACAAGAAAAGGACTGAAGAGTGAGCCTTTCAAAAGGAAACATTCCCACGGATGCATAAACAGGTTTCGCATTCCCAAGCATGCGCTTCATTTATATGGCGATTCCAAACTGGGAAATACCGCAGACGCTTTCCTTACTGGCTCCTCTCTA
>NW_005268525.1:0-349 GCF_000412655.1 Myotis brandtii | reverse complement strand
TGGGCAGGTGGGAGGATGGATAGGTGAGTGGTGAGATACATAAGTTAATGGGTGGATGGGTGGGAAGGTGGATGGATGTGGAGGTAATGGACTGAATTTTATTTTTTTATCAGATCCATGAAAATGATATTTCTTTTCTCTTCTGTAGGTCTTGAGAGGGGACTATAAAACACCAGCCAATCTGAAAGGACATTTTCAGGTTAGAAACCCCACGGGGAATTGTGAATTCTGTTTGCCCGGCTGTACCGCTAGCTGTGTGCCTGACTCCTCACCTCTACTGTGGGTGATAGTCTCCCCATCGGGATATTGGAGGGGTGTGGGGGGTGAGGGTGAGTATGAGGTGGGGGTG
>NW_005268524.1:0-349 GCF_000412655.1 Myotis brandtii | reverse complement strand
TTCTCTTCTCACACAGGGAGAGAGCACAGTCCTCGGGGACTGGGTAGGAGACGTACAGCAGCCGGCGCGCGCAGGCGCAAGGCATACGGCTTTCGCTCGTGCGGCAGGGACGGGTAGTCAGGCTTCGGGTTGTGGCCGAGAAGCTCCCGGGGACACTCCCCGTCGTCCAATCACCCGAGGACAGCGTGTCCAGTCATATCGTGGTACAAAATTCCAACTTTAGGCAAAACATGGACGGTGCCGGTGATTGGGGCCTCTGTCTACAGATCATGCCGGACTCCCGGAAGCGAGTCGCGGCCACCAGAGACCCCATGGGACCCCATCGCCACCAAAGAAGGGCGGGGGGGGG
>NW_005268523.1:0-349 GCF_000412655.1 Myotis brandtii | reverse complement strand
ATAATTTTTTGTGATGAATAAGGTAAATAATTCACATTAAGAGAGTGCTCAAACCAGAGTAAAAATTAATATAGCCATAATTTAGCCCTATTATTTATCCCTCCTTTTATTCAAAATATTTTTACCTTTGTACAGATATGGTATTCTCATGTCCATTTGAAGCTTTCGCTGTATTGTGTACCCTAACCAGGGATTCTGTCTCCTTCCTGCTCAGACCTAACCATTCCCAAGGCTCTTGTTCTGCAGACCTCTTCATTGAAATAATCCTCATTGCTTCTGTTTCCCTTAATTTTTTCATAGATATCAAATATTAGGCTTTTATTAGTTTCAGGGGGTTTATTGGTTGTTG
>NW_005268522.1:0-349 GCF_000412655.1 Myotis brandtii | reverse complement strand
ATGCACAGGTCCTCGGCCCAGAGCTTGTCGTGCACAGTTTATTGGCTCAGAGTCATGAAACTCAGAGGCAAAAGCCTCTGGCCTCCGGGCGCACAGCCTGACAGGAGTTACAGTCCTGCCTCCAAGCAGCCCGGGGCCTGGACTGAGACCCGCCTGCTGTGAAGAGAAACCAGCAAACAGCCTGGCTGGAAACTTCCCCATCAGATTCAGGGCAGGAAGGACCCAGAGGGGAGAGGGCACCAGGAGGCGAGAGGGTAAGTCTGAGGGGTCCTGACAGGGCAGGGCAGACTGGGAGACGCTGAATGAGTGTAACCCTGCCCTCGCTCTGAATGATGGCTGAGCCGGCCCC
>NW_005268521.1:0-349 GCF_000412655.1 Myotis brandtii | reverse complement strand
GGCTGGGAGATTGGGTATCTCGACCGGGCCTCTCAGGTAGCAGGGGAGGCTGTTTCTTCTCCGCGCCGAGGTCTGCCTCCCCGGCCCTGGAAGACCCGGCCTCCTCGGGAACCCTCTTCCTTCCTCACCTGTTTGCCCTTCCTCCTTCGTTTCTCCAGTGGGAATACAGGCGCTGGGGTTGGAGAGAAACCCGCAGCGTGTTGGTCTAGTTTCCTTACTGTGCTTTCCATCGCGGGCGCCTCGCTAGGTTGTCCACGTGGTAGCTCGTCCCGTGGGCTCGGACCCGCCATTACCCGGGCCCCTTTCGAGGTCATTTGAGACACGAATTCTTTGCAAACTTCGGGTGTCG
>NW_005268520.1:0-349 GCF_000412655.1 Myotis brandtii | reverse complement strand
AATATGCTCAAAGTCACTAATCATCTGAGAAATAAAAGGTGTTTTTTAAAGAATCTACTATTCTTAAAGGTTATCGTTTTTAAAAAAATATCAAGGGGAGTAAAATCACTTTGAGCAGGTTCTTGAATAATAAAGTCTTGAATAACTTCTGAAATATACTAAAATATACTTAAGCTTGAAAAGTGATTTCAGACAGGATAATCAGGCCTTTAGGAACATGTCTCATAAAGTTGCTTTTGTCTAAGAAATGTAAGCTTGATAGACTGTGTCTGACCCAGTATAATTCTTCATTCCTATATAATTAGCATTGAGAATGCTGATCTCATTTCTTTTTGTGTTACAACTTTGC
>NW_005268519.1:0-349 GCF_000412655.1 Myotis brandtii | reverse complement strand
CGGCCAACAAATGGTGCATGATCTGGAAATAGCCATCGTCAACACGATCAACAGGACGCAACGGCAGACAAAACAACGCTTACAAAGAAAGCTTGACGCTATCACGCCTAGACAAACGCAGGATAACTCCGATGCATGGGTCAAAAATCTGTCCAACAGACCACTGTCTACAACGGAAAAAGCTGTTCTAACACGCGGACTCAACTATAATCACAAGGACTCCAATCAACTTGACTTCCTCGCTGGACTTGAGTCGATACTTAAATCGAGCAACCTCCCATTGGAAACACAAGATACCATCAGACAAACGATCATACCAATAGCCTGCAAGCAAACCCGAAACGACAAC
>NW_005268518.1:0-349 GCF_000412655.1 Myotis brandtii | reverse complement strand
AAGTAGGGAAAACTATATGGAGCACAGTCAAGGTTCATAGAGAACAGTATTCTGGATCATTAGTTTCAGAGAGCAGAGTTAGGGTCAAGGCACGTAATTCCCACTGCTGTCAGAGCAGGTCTTCATGGAGCCCTCTCACAGGATCACACCTTTGTGGTTACTTTCCCATTCTTTTCTCTGAATGTTCAGGTGTATCTTATTATTGATATCTTGTCCCTGCTCCACACAATGTCCCATACAATGGACGGATGATGAGTTAAGGGCATATAATCATCATCTAGTTAGTACACAGGATGTTGACAATGTACAGAATGACAGCAAGTTTCTGGATTTTGAACCCAGAGCAGTG
>NW_005268517.1:0-349 GCF_000412655.1 Myotis brandtii | reverse complement strand
TTCAAATCATTGAGAAAAAGAAAATAATCATAATGGAATTAGGCAAAATATATGAACAGGCAATTTAAAAGTGGAACTCAGATGACTATAGCCACAAGAAGAGACCCTCAGCGCAACGGCGATCAGGTAAATGCATATTAAATGATAAGAAAAGGAAATGAAACCACTTTACACCAGCAAATGCTGTAAAGCTGATAATACCAAGTGTTGTAGGGAATGCAGGAAACGTGAGAAAATTACAGAAGCAGTTATTCTGGAGCAGAATCCGGTAGCAGTTAGATTAAGTAAATGATATTCCTGTGACCCAGCAATTGCACATCTGGTTATATGAGCCCCTGATTCCATGTGT
>NW_005268516.1:0-349 GCF_000412655.1 Myotis brandtii | reverse complement strand
TGTATTGAGTTCCTGAAAGCTAAAATTTACCCCTGGCATTGTCAGGCACCACAAGGTTGCCTTTCCCCCATGCTCCCCTGACATTCCACAGGAGGTTTCATTGCCCGAACCCCTCTGCCCCATGCTCACACCTTACCTACAAAGTTGCCTATGAAGGCAATTCCTAGGGCGATATCGTTGTATCCATAGGTGTGAGAGCCTTGGATATTCCAGCCAACGCCTTCATACACACCGCCATCCTGGCCCACCAGGAAGCTAGGAGTGGGCAAGAAAAATGGAGAAAGTCACTCTTGGAAGAAGAATTGGCTTCATTTACTCCTTGAATCATTCATTCATTCTCCCATTCATT
>NW_005268515.1:0-349 GCF_000412655.1 Myotis brandtii | reverse complement strand
GTGAGGACTCGCTGTGCCTTCTCAGTTACCAAAGCAACTCACAGGAGACGCTGTGCCAGAGTGTCTTCAATTCATCGATTCTGAGAAAGGGCTGTGACAGGTTACGCAATGAAGGCCCGTCTGTCCTTTCTGGAGACTTCTCCCCGGAAAAGCAGCTCATTGATTCTGCCCCTCGGGGGGCTTGTCTTTGCCAGCCACCAAAGGCTCTCACCCCGCTGGGCTCTGATTGGATGGGTGGGGGTCAGCTAACACGCTGGCTTCTTCGAATGCCAAGTGTCTGACCCAGAATGCAGTTTTGCAATAAGTACGTCCTTTGCTCTAGAGCAGTGGTTCTCAACCTTCTGGCCCT
>NW_005268514.1:0-349 GCF_000412655.1 Myotis brandtii | reverse complement strand
CCCCTGGAAACCATTCATTTGTTTTTGATCTCTGTAATTCTGCTATTTTGAGAATGTTATATAAGTAGAATGACATAGAATGAATCTTTTGTGATTAGCTTTCACCAGTGTAGTGTCCTTAAGATCAACCCAGGTGCATGTAGCAATGGTTTGTTCTTTTTCTATTGTGTGGCTATACCACAGTTTGTGTAACCATTCACCCATTAAATGACAGTTGGGTGTTTCCAGGCTTTAGCTGTCTGAATAAAACTGCTATGAACGTACAGATGTTTGTGTGAACATAGGTTTTCTTTTCTCTGAAATGAATGCCAGTAAGTATGACATATGTGTGTGTTTGTGTATGCATGTA
>NW_005268513.1:0-349 GCF_000412655.1 Myotis brandtii | reverse complement strand
CTCTTTTACAAACATGAACATTAGAGAACTTCCATAGGGATTAACAAATCCTGGACTGCAGAGGGAACACCAAGTGGCAGCTCTTAAATAGGCACAAGAGATCAGACTTTCAAAAGGGCAATGTAATGAAAGATTTGATAAAGGTTTTTCATGCCTTACTGATTTTGATGATAAAAGTCACATTTGATTAGGCAGGTTAAGTGTCCGCTGTAAAGAGCAGTTTAAATAGAGAGAAATGTCCTCTCTTACTGCCAAACTGTCACTTCAATAGATCTTTAGAATCTCATCTATGGTTAAGGGTCTCTCCTCGGGATACAAATTAACTGTTTTACAAAGGCCTCCCCAAAAT
>NW_005268512.1:0-349 GCF_000412655.1 Myotis brandtii | reverse complement strand
CCAAGGTTGAGAACCACTGTTCTAAAACCATCACATTGAGAGATAGGGCTTCAACCTGTGATTTGGGAGGGATACAAACATTCAGTTCACAACACAAATAATTATAGATTTTAAGAAAAGACAACATGAGAATCATTTCCTTATCTCTATGCAAATAGATGTAGAAACTATTTGGAATGATTGGTTAACCATGTATATTCAGAAACTGACATTCATTCTTCATTTAATAAAATAGTATTATAATTAATAAAAAACAAGTAGCATTTTCATTAAAGTCAGAAAAAAAGACAAGGATGCCAAATATAACAATATTATCATGAAAATTCTGAAGTAAGAGAAAAAGTATTAA
>NW_005268511.1:0-349 GCF_000412655.1 Myotis brandtii | reverse complement strand
CTAGAATGCTTCATATCCTGAAACTTTGTGGATAACACATTTTTCTCCCATTTACTATAAATTATCTAAACAGAAATACTTCTTGAGTTTTTTCCAAATTTTTATAATGAAAAATCTCAAACATATATATAAAGTTAGAATAAGACATCCATATACCCACCACTGACATTTAACCTTTGTTCAGATTTATTTTGCTACCCACATATAAACATGAATATATGTATCTGCTGAATGATTTGCAAGCAATTCTTGCTGATATTCCATTGGGTAGTAAATAAAGCTGAAAATTAATTTTGTAAATATTTCCTCCTGTGAACAAATCTAGTTTAAATGTTTCACAACATTTTTT
>NW_005268510.1:0-349 GCF_000412655.1 Myotis brandtii | reverse complement strand
GGCAGAATTTTATCTAAAACTTGCATTTCTTGTAAAGTTCCTCTTGATATTAAGGAAGTAAGGAATAAATTAATATCTCCCACTTACCTCTAATTACTGAATTTTATCTAAAGGACTCTGAAGATTTTTGAATGGCCTAAGTGGCTTAGGTTAGTTAACAATAACTGCAAAATATATTCCTCTTCTTGAAATTTATAATGCACATGAGAATTTCTCAGCAGAAAAAGTTGTTTACATTTTTGATTAAACAACCTTATTTTTGTTATTCAAACTTATTTGAGCAGAGATTTATTTTTTCTTTGGTAAATGTCTATTTGCATTTTGAGTTATTTTAAACCTATCCTCACTT
>NW_005268509.1:0-349 GCF_000412655.1 Myotis brandtii | reverse complement strand
GGCATATACTTGGACACCATAGGAAGGGAATAGAATTATCTAATATATTTTACATTCTCATTAGTCATGTGTTCCTTTTCCATTCATCATGTTTATTTGTTCTCTTTCCCCCTTTAAACACATATTTTGGCTAAAATGGACAGTAGCTAAGGAATGTATACAAATAGAGGAAATTAAATGGATGTATTGTTTCTAAGGGCCATTTAAGCTAGATGAAAGAGCTGTGGGTAGCTCAAAGTCCCTGTTCACTTGGCAATATTTCCCACATGGAGAAGTAACTGATAGTTGAGTGAAAGTGCTAGCTGTATTATGATGTTATCCCCTCTTTCATGTGCAGGAATTTTTTTTT
>NW_005268508.1:0-349 GCF_000412655.1 Myotis brandtii | reverse complement strand
TCTGTTGAGGGATAGGTGTCCTTGAAAATGTTAATTTGCCTTCCAAAGTTTGTTTTTCCCTAGAAACTTTGGTCAAATCCTCTGTGCTCATCCTTACAGACAGGACTGTGATCTCCCCCACCCAATCCCAGTCCTGTGTACCCCCTTACCTGAAGGAGCAGAGCCTTCCAATACATTTGGGCTCCCCCCATATCTGACATCTGAGACTCAAGGGTCACCTCCCTGTCTCATTTCCTAGGTGCAGAATCCCCAAGACCTCTAACAAGAGAGGTAAGCTCATTGAGAAAGAACTGGAATGGCAAACAGGCTGTAACTACACACACGCACACACACACACACACACACACAC
>NW_005268507.1:0-349 GCF_000412655.1 Myotis brandtii | reverse complement strand
ATATAATCTCATTATGTCCTGAAATCTCTGATCTTTATTTTATATCACATTTAAACTGCCAACACTGATTACATCCATTAACATTTTCCAAATTTATAGTTACTCTTAAGTCCAGGGTCCCAGGAAATGTGTGGTACTTAGAAAAAGAATTGCATGTGCAGTAACTGAGTGTCACATTGGATCTGGTGCCAGAGGCCTTCAGAATGTACATTGTACCTTGCTGAACCCATGACCAAGGCACTGGGCTATGATATAAATTCTGAGGTAGGTTGCCTTGATCAACGAGACATTCGAGGGTGTGATACAAATTGTGACTTAACACATTGTATGCGGGAAACGTATTTATACG
>NW_005268506.1:0-349 GCF_000412655.1 Myotis brandtii | reverse complement strand
GAAGCTTGTGCTAGAACTGAAAGGTAAACCAAACATTGAAGGTGAAGAATATTATAGTGGAGGAAAGAAAAAGCTGGAGCAGTCAGGGAAGGAAGATTTTTCTGAATAGATCTTAGTTTATAGACTTGATTTTGCAACTTATTTTTATATGAGGCAAAATTAAACCACAATTTAAAAAGCAATCCCCAAGTATTGAAAACAAAAAGAAAACAAATAATCCAATGTAACAAAGTGGTAGCTAACCTATAAATAAAGTATTACCTGAAATAACTTCAATATATGATTTAACTTCACAAAACAAGTGGGATATGTACTTTGGACAAAAGAGCACAAAGAAATATTAAACTCT
>NW_005268505.1:0-349 GCF_000412655.1 Myotis brandtii | reverse complement strand
TTGCCCCCTCATGCAGTCTTTAGGTCCTCAAGCCCAGTGCTTGTCCAACAATATTCTGAGAGACAAGGGCAGACCTTGAGAATCATCAAGAATAACCTGGTACATGGAGAAAAGCACTCACATTCCTTAGCAATTACTCAGCAGAGTCTGAGGTCTTCAATCTTGTTTCTGAATGGAACTTACTTTAGGGTAGAAATATACTTGGCATCTTTACTTTGATCAGTCCCTGGCACATGGGCATACTTGCATTCATTTATGCCACACAGGTGTTATAAGAATTCCCGGACCGGCCTGTGTGGCTCAGTGGTTGAGCATCGGCCTATCGACCAGAAGGTCATAGTTTCAGGCT
>NW_005268504.1:0-349 GCF_000412655.1 Myotis brandtii | reverse complement strand
CTGTTTTTATAAATAAAGTTTTATCAGAACACAGTTATGTCCATTTGTTTATATGTCTATGGTTGCTTTTGCTCTATGCTGTAAAGTTGAGTAATGGTGACAGAGACTGTATAGCCCACAAACCCTAAAATATTTCTATGTCACAGGACTAGGACTAAGGAGGCAACTGAGGCCCCCAGGGTACCCTCACTGGGAAAGGCACTCACTTTCAGAGTAATCATGTGCTTAAACCTGTGCAGTAGTGAACTGACCATTAGATATTGAGGTCAGTTTGGGCCTGTGAGGAACAGAGGCAAAGAAAGAAGTACATATGCAAGAGATTAGTGAAATGCCTGTGAAGAGTAAAGGG
>NW_005268503.1:0-349 GCF_000412655.1 Myotis brandtii | reverse complement strand
GCTGTTCTAGATGAATGGGAAATGCAGAGAGGAGCAGTCTTTAGCTTGAGGGTGGTAAGAGGATAGAGAGAGGATGGAGCCCCATATACATATCTTTAAAATTGTGGTACACGACACATATCATAAAATTTACCATTAATGCATTTAGAACATTCAAAATAGTGTGCAACCTCCACATTATCTTGTTCTGGAACCATAAATCATCCCCAAAGGAAACCTTATACACATTGAGCAGTCATTTCCCACCACCCTGAACCCCCTTCCCCAGCCCCTGGCAACCACTAATCTGTTTTCTTGTCTCTATGGACTTGTCTATTCTGGATATTTCACATAAATGGAATCACACAGT
>NW_005268502.1:0-349 GCF_000412655.1 Myotis brandtii | reverse complement strand
GAGGAAGGGAGAGGGAGAGAGAGAAACATTTATGTGAAAGGTGAAACATCAATCAACTGCCACCTGCATACCCGCTACTGGGGAGTGAGCATGCAACTTGCATGTGTGAGCCACAAAGCCAGGGCTGAAACATGATTTTTTAAACATCTAGTCTAGATTAGGTCAAATGATTAAGTGAGCATTTTTCACAACCAATATTTGTAAGCAGATAAGTAGATTGACTTGTCTAGTATAAACATATAGGGATAGAGGATGCTTTCTCCTACCAGTTAAATTTACATGCTACTTACTTCCACCATTTACACAGCTCTCTCTCTATTTTATATACTTACTAGAGGCTGGATGCACG
>NW_005268501.1:0-349 GCF_000412655.1 Myotis brandtii | reverse complement strand
AAAAAAAGAAGTGACTAAATCTCAAGGTTTCTGTAAGCATTAAGTAAGATGATGTAGATAAGGCTGTTAGGAGTAGCAGACACATAATAATGTCTACCATTTATTTTAAAAAATGTTATTACCATTATAAGGCAGCTAATTACTACCACCACCCTCCCTAAAAAGACCACAATGTACTTGGAGAAAAGCCAGTGGGTCACTCTTAGGAGACGTTCAAAAGTAGAGAATAGTATCATTGCTTCAGGATGATGTCTGAATAGCTCAATTCCTTTGCCTACTATGTCAAGTTACCATTTCTCTTAAATTGACCCCAAAACTTATTGTAATATTCAATAAATAACCACTGAAA
>NW_005268500.1:0-349 GCF_000412655.1 Myotis brandtii | reverse complement strand
TCTTTTTCTAGTTCCTTTAGGTGTAAAGTTAGATATTTTGAGATTTTTCAAAGAAGCAGTTCTTAATGGGTGCATGAGAACTTGTCACAGCTACCCCCTAGGGCTCAGCACAGAGGGAGCAAGTGAAAATGCCCATCTGCCAGTCTTGCCTGAGAGGGGTTTGATTGCATATTTTATAAGCTACTGTCTGATGGGAGGCTTGTACTTTTCATGCATCTAGGGACTGTCTATGATCCTCCAAAAGCCCAGCAGAACTGGAGGACATTTCTGCCTCTTTCTCCCTCCAACATGCTCCAACAATGAGACAATATTGCCAACATCTCTCTGGAAATAGCTGGTGCACATGTGG
>NW_005268499.1:0-349 GCF_000412655.1 Myotis brandtii | reverse complement strand
GGAAGCCAGTGGATGAAGCCTCAGACAGCGTAGCTAGACACGGGGCTCTGCAGGTCCCTCTCCTCTCCTGCGCTGTGGGCCCTGCACACCGGTGTGATCTCCCCGGATCCTCATGGCTAACTGAGCAGGTGGGTACCACGATGGTTCCCACTTTCTGTCTAAGGAGATTGGGCTTAGAAATGCCACATAACGTGTCTCAAAGACACATAGCTGGGTAAGTCTTAAATCCAGGTGACTTGATTCCAAAGCTCAAGTTCATAGCACAGACATCCTTGGTACTCTAAGTGTGGTCTACGGGCGGCATCAGTATCACCATACAGAAGCTTGGGGCCTGCCTCAGACCCACGGA
>NW_005268498.1:0-349 GCF_000412655.1 Myotis brandtii | reverse complement strand
GCTGGTGGCACCTGACCCCCAATTGCCTGGCCAGTCGGGTGCTTGTCCATGACGTGAAGGAGGAGCAGTTCAGGGTTCCCCCCTGGAGCCCAGCTCCTTGGCGCCTCGGGCGGCTCCCGCTCAGGTGGACCCTCCAGGACGAGGAACACCAGCACCTTCAACTCCCTGTCCTGCCTCCCAGCCTCTGGGGCGCTGGTCTCCTGTCCCCGCAGGCCCCCCGGGAATCCCCACTGTTGTGGCTTTAACAACATGACCACATCCCTAACTCGTTGGCTGTTTCATCGCTTCTCCTCTGTGAGGAGGCCCTGCCCATGGTGTGCGCTCAGCTAGTTCTTCCCCTGAGAGCTCA
>NW_005268497.1:0-349 GCF_000412655.1 Myotis brandtii | reverse complement strand
ATATAAATTCAGATCCCAAATTTGAGTGAGGCATAGGTTTCATGCTTCAATTTCTCAGGTAAGCTTTTTTTCCATTTTCTCTTTGCATAAAGTGCAGGCAAATCAAGACAGATTTCTTTTTATTGACTTGTGTCAGTGGGGAGATTTTTCTCTAGCCCACCCTGTCTCCTAGGATGCAGCAATCAGATCCCAGATATATGCAGAAGTCTTAGTTTTGGTTCCTTCTTCCGAATGGTTAATACGCAATCAGCTAGAAATAGAAAACGAGAAATAACCCCTCACTCCACTCCTTCACCCTGCTCCAGGGCAACACGGCATGAGTTCAGAGCTTACTAAAATTTGGGGTTTT
>NW_005268496.1:0-349 GCF_000412655.1 Myotis brandtii | reverse complement strand
AAATGTCATTTATTAGAAAATAAAATTCCAGAGAAAGTAGGAGATACAAGGACAGCTGGGAAGTGGGTACAGTACACAGACCTCTTTAAATCAGGGGCATAGAGGATCAAAATAAAATGAGCTACAGGCAGCCCTGGCTGGGTGGTTCATTTGGTTGGAGTATTGTCCTGTATACCAAAAGGTTGTGTATAGGTTCTATTCCTAGTCAGGGCAAATATCTAGGTTGCAGGTTTGATCCCCAGTTGAATCCCCAGTCAGGGTGCATCGAGGAGGGAACCGATCAACCTTCCTTCCTACTTATCTTCCTTACTTCCTTCCTACCTTTCTCTCTCTCTCTCTCTCTCTCTCT
>NW_005268495.1:0-349 GCF_000412655.1 Myotis brandtii | reverse complement strand
CTAGTATTTAAATAAATAAATGGGAATGTTATTGATATATAAGGTAAAATTCAAGCCTTTCCGGAGCTCATATTTTAAATGAAGAAAATTGCTGTATGCATGAAAAAGACCCTATGTCATATGTCCTATGTCCCATGGTAGTTCAAAGAACCCAGACACTATGTTATCTTTGATTTGTGATCAGCACACACTGAGCTTGAGACTAAAGGCAAGTATGAAAGGGGATGTGCTCTGTGATGATACAAGGCAGCAGAACAAGTATGAATTCAAGGTCGGGAATATAGATTTGAAAGTCATTACTGCAGGCTGTACTTGAAGCTGGAGAGAATCCACCAAATGAAAGGATGTG
>NW_005268494.1:0-349 GCF_000412655.1 Myotis brandtii | reverse complement strand
TTCTCTCTCATCACTGATCTCTCTCTCTCTCTCTCTCCCTCTTTCTTTTCTGAAATCAATTTAATAATATATATATATTTTAAAAAGGTAGTGGGAGGAAGCAAGGTGGGGATCAAATTACAGGACAATTAACAAGATTATGTACCGTTTTGAGGGGGTTATGACTTATTTCAGAGGTGTGTTAGCCAAGATGCACAAAGACAATGGACAGGGCTTGCTTAGGACAAAGATAAATCTTAAACTAAAAAGTTAATGTGCCTGGGGTGTGACTATTTACCATGACCTGCCCAGTTAGGAATTTATGATTACATCACCCTGTGAGGGTACTTTCCATAAAACTGCTTTTTTC
>NW_005268493.1:0-349 GCF_000412655.1 Myotis brandtii | reverse complement strand
TCTTGTATGTGCCCTGACCAGGGATGGAATCTGCAACGTTGGTGTATGGGGATGATGCTCTTAACCAACTGAACTACTCATTTTCTGTAGTGGTGCCAGGGTGCGAATTCTGAAACTGGAATCGACTTAAAATCCTATCAGGCCCACCTGTCTCTGCACAATTGCCCAGAAACATAAAATCCAAACAGCCTGTCATCCAAGACCTGACCCTACTCACCAGCTTATTTCCACCCTCCTATCCCAACCCCTCACACATGCTATTCTCTAACCATCTGGACAATTTTCCACTCACTCAAGTCCATCATTGTGTTGACAACCCTATGTCTTTGCCTAAAATGTCCTCCCCTGC
>NW_005268492.1:0-349 GCF_000412655.1 Myotis brandtii | reverse complement strand
AAAAAAAATGATTTAAATAAACATTTTCTAAAAACCTACATAAATGTATTATCTCACAGTTCTGGAGGCGAGAAGGCTGCTCTTTTTTTTTTTTTTCCTGTAGGCCTAAGTCAAGGTGCCAGCAGGGCTAGTGCTACCTGGAGACTGAAGAGGAGAACCTGTTTCCTTGACTTTTCAATCTTCTGGAGGTTGACCGCATGCCTTAGCACATGACCCCTTCCTTGTATCACTCCAGCCTCTTGATTTCAACACTGCATCTCCTACCTCCTCTTCTGTATTTAATCTCTGTTTCCTTCTGAGAAGGACATGCATGAATATATTTAGGCCCTTTCCAGATAATCCAGAAAAA
>NW_005268491.1:0-349 GCF_000412655.1 Myotis brandtii | reverse complement strand
TAGCTGATGTTCCAGATTGGACTTTTAAATCCTGTTAAAATGTTCACGATCAAAGTAACTAAAAGCAAAAAAGTTGGAAACGAAAGTAGTAAAAAAGAACATTGAATAATGTATGGTCGACAGAACAATGGTCTCCAAAGGATATCTACGGCCTGATTCTGGGGCCTGTAAAGGTGTATTAACCACAACTTTAATTTTCTCTATTCTGATGCTTTGATAAATTGGTGACTTGCTGACATTGGAGGGTTAACCAACTCTTAGAGACAGTTACAGAAAACTCACCCAAGAACACCCCTTGAACATGCAAACCAAACAATCCAAAGCCAATAACCCAACCCCCTTCCTTTTC
>NW_005268490.1:0-349 GCF_000412655.1 Myotis brandtii | reverse complement strand
AAAAATAAAAACACAAAGATGACCAGATTTTTAAAAAATTGACATGGTTTGAAATTGCACATTCTAATAATAACAAAAGTTGATTTTCCATACTAATTTTTGAGCTGGCAATGAAAATAAAATGCAAAATGAGTGTAAGTCAAGATAACAGCTCAATATATAGTTAAAAAGCACAACAAAATTCTGGTTAGGTTCTTCATGAAGCCTTGGATTTATTCCACATATTTTTTTTTGCTGTTGTTAATCCTCACTTGAGGATATGTGTTCCATTATTTTATTTTATTTTTTTTAGGGTGGAATGTAGGGAGATAGAGAGATATATAGAGAGAAGAAACATTGATGTGAAAGA
>NW_005268489.1:0-349 GCF_000412655.1 Myotis brandtii | reverse complement strand
TGCTTTACTATTACATGAGTATAGCAGATGTTCATCAGTAATGATGTTTCTCAATTCTGTGACGAGTCCATATTTCAGAGAAAACCTTACATATTTAAAACACAGTGACTACATTTTTAGTGGTGCTATAGGTTTTCATCTTCTCTTTGCCTTTATGTTTATTTTAGTAGAAAGCTGTAAAAAATACATCAAGCCAATATTGCCAAATCAATTTTAAATCAGAGGCTACATTTGTTTTCATCTTACAACGTGGCTCAAAAGGTTCATGGAAAACTAGCAGACTATTTGAAGATTGGAAACTGGTTAAAAAACAGATAAGGAAAAAATCAGATAAATATTTTACTCCTTT
>NW_005268488.1:0-349 GCF_000412655.1 Myotis brandtii | reverse complement strand
AATGGGAGGCCCCAGAGACTGCTGCACTGATGTTCCCAGGAATGTGCCCCGCCCACCCTGCCTAAGGTGTTCCTTGGTGCCTTGGTTAACTGGAGTGCCGGGAGTGTCTGTCGGGCAAGCTAATGCTCTAACCATTGAGCGACACCAGCTACTGATTCCGTTCACTTTTAAAAAGGTAAATTTGAGACCTAGCCGGTTGGCTCAGTGGATAGAGCGCTGGCTAGAGGACTAAAGGGCGCGGGTTCAATTCAGGTCAAGGGCACAAACTTGGGTTGCAGGCTCCTTCCCGGCCAAGGCCCGAGTCCGGGCTTGTGCATGGGGCAACCAATCGATGTCATATTTGATATTC
>NW_005268487.1:0-349 GCF_000412655.1 Myotis brandtii | reverse complement strand
TTTTTACTTAAAATAGAAGGTGTGAATGTGTGGAGAAAAGGATGCTTCTGATAGATCCACTGTCCTTTAAAGCTAAGCTGAAATAGCCCTAAACTTCTTGCAATGGTTTTGAATCTTTGTGAGGCTGACATTTGTTATAAATGTAGCTTTTCAGTTTTATTTATCTAGAAATATCATTATTTGTTAATACATGCTGCCACCTAGTGGACCAGCTGAAGGGCTGGGTCAGGGATTCAGACTTGGCTTTGTATCTGAATTTTGGTGTTAGGCTTCATCCAAATTGTGTAACACTAGAGGCCTGGTGCACGGATTCTGCACATTGAAAGTAAATTAATTAGAAGGTGGCCAG
>NW_005268486.1:0-349 GCF_000412655.1 Myotis brandtii | reverse complement strand
TTTTTTTCACTAAATATTCATTGTCATACCCATGTGTATGTTAAGGGAAGAGAGAAGCAGAAAGCAGAAGAGCATGGATGGATTGCAGGTTCTGATGCAAATCCAGGAGTCCTCCTGTTTCCATCTTTGCTTTTTCTGTTCCCCTGGCTACAAGGAGAGGGTTAGACTAAAGGACAAAGTGAGGCTCACATCATTGATTGGACAATTTAATCTGCAATGGAGATTCCACTTTAATGTACTGGACAAAAAATTAGAGTCAGTGGCAGGAGGCAAGCCAATTAATAAGTGAAAAACTAAAGGGGATTGTGGTGTAATGAAGCCATAAAACAATGCAGTGACAAGAAAAAGT
>NW_005268485.1:0-349 GCF_000412655.1 Myotis brandtii | reverse complement strand
AGATTGGGTGATGGTTGGAGGGAGGACCAGTGGTCAAGAGAGGTTTTTATTTTCAGTATAATCTAGTGAAATATCCCATGCATGAAGGTATTACAATTGTTTATGTATGGTTAGAAGAATAAAATGAATGCCCATGTCTCCCAGGCAGAAAAACAGTACTTTTGGGGCCACCCACTCTAATTCCACAATGATATCTCCTTCCTCTCCCCAGAGGGAACCGCTGTGTTGACTTGAGTCTTTATTATTTGAGAAAGGTTTGTATAAAAAGCCTTTGACTGGGTGTAAACCTATCAGTTGTCTCATTCTCTGTCATTCTGATAGATTTTTTTTCCTTTTGACATGTTTTTTT
>NW_005268484.1:0-349 GCF_000412655.1 Myotis brandtii | reverse complement strand
TGTACAGTAATCACATTTCTAATATGGGGAAACTGAAGATCATGAAAGTCCTGTGGACCTACACAGTCATAGATCAAGTATGTGGCAGAAGAGAAATACAAAACCAGGTCATTCCAATTCCTCGGCCTTTGTTTCAGCTGCAGGTCTACTAAAACAAATTTTGAGCCCAGGACTCCATGATGGCAGTGCCAAAGACTAGTTAACCCCATCTTTTTTCACTTTATTTCAGGAGGAAAAATCAAACCCATGCGAAAAAGGGAAACTGCTACCCATCTCCCGCTCTGTTAATGCCTGCCACACTGCCACCAATGTTATCTTTGAAAACACATGCTGACTTATGTTTCTGACT
>NW_005268483.1:0-349 GCF_000412655.1 Myotis brandtii | reverse complement strand
ATCTTTTTTCTTTATAGTCATGATGGAGGACTTAAAATTTTTAGCAAGGAAACCACTAATTTTTCAGTAGACTCCCATTGTGCTTTTTATTTCAGAAGAGAACATACCAAGACATAAGACAGTATTTGAAAATTTCAAGAAAACTGGAAAGTAGAATTTTAAGATAACTTCAGGAAATGAATTGAAACAACTACAAAGTGATGGACACATATTTGAACTTTCTAAATAAGTAAAGAGAGTCTTTAATTTTTCTGCTCCTTTATTAAATTCTATGGAGAGTGTTCATTGATCTAATATAGTATTTTCTCAGTAAATTTATATATATACTAGAGGCCCAGTGCACGAAATC
>NW_005268482.1:0-349 GCF_000412655.1 Myotis brandtii | reverse complement strand
CTATAGGGAGTTGGTTCCACTTTGGGATGGTGCTCCTTGGGTGGCCACACTGGACAGGGTTCCTGTGTGTGGATGACAGAAGGCACAGGAGCCTGACTAGAACCATGGCATCAAGCACGCTTTCCTAAGGGACTGCTCCAGAACTGTGACATTACTCTACCCTGAAAAAATCATTTAACCTCTTTGTGTCTCAGTTTCTTCATCTGTAAAATGAAGATTATAATAGTAGCACCTTCACCAACTTACAGGTGAATCAAATAAGTTAACACATGCAAAATACTTAGAAAAGTATAGGCAGAGAGTGAACCAGCACTAGACATCAACTATTATTATTATTATTATTATTATT
>NW_005268481.1:0-349 GCF_000412655.1 Myotis brandtii | reverse complement strand
TTGGAGAGCCGGTATCAGCCCGATCCCTGCAGGCCGGGCCAAGGGACCCCACCAGTGCACGAATCTGTGCGCCATGCCTCTAGTATACTCATATACTCCTGGGAGGAGTTTAAAATGGTGTAAAGTTATAAACAGCATTTTGGAAAACCGAAAAAAGTGCACATGTGTGTTCTATTTGTAGCAACCACCTACCTTTTGGGTACAAATAGATGTACAAAATATAGACATCAGAATGTTGGTGAAATTCTGGTTTGCAGTTGTAAAGCAATGTAATTCACCTAAAAGTTTAAGCAGAAACTGATGAGTCATCTAAATGAGTCAGTGCCTCTCTCTCTCTCCCTCTTCTTAC
>NW_005268480.1:0-349 GCF_000412655.1 Myotis brandtii | reverse complement strand
GTGACCCACAGGTTGAGAACCGCTGCTCTAGAGGGTGGCTGACTATTTTTGTATTGTTATAAGACAGCCAACTCAATATTCAGCATACGTAGCTGCTGTTTGATGCATTGTCTAAGGCCTCTGATGGATGGTTTGTCTATGCAGCAATGTCTGTTGGGACAAGGAGCACCTAAGCAGTATGCTACTCCACTTCTCAGTCTTATAGAATCCTTTATCCCTCTGACAACCGTATTACTCATGATCTTCCCTACATGACCATTGGATCAAACAACAGTAAAAACATTTGCTTCCAAGAATACTGATCCCCTAAGTATCAAGTATTTTTAGTTGTCCTTTTAATCTCCCTGAA
>NW_005268479.1:0-349 GCF_000412655.1 Myotis brandtii | reverse complement strand
TCCTTGTTTGCACTTCTCTGCTAGTGAAGACAATGAGCGGCTTCCTGCAGCAGAGGATATGTTTTTTCATTGATTTTAGAGGGAGAGGATGGGAGTAAGAGTGAGAGAGAAATATCAATCGGTTGCTCCCAGACTGGGGATAGAACCCAAAACCTAGGTATGTGCCCTGACAGAGAATGGAACCCCCAGCCCTTTGGTGCAAAGGACAATGCTTCAACCAACTGAGCCACCGGCCAGGGCAAGCAACATCTTTTCTGAAAACAAGAGAACTAGAGCACTGAGCCCAGACATCGGCTTTCACTTATCTCCAATTTTCTCCCCCTAGAGCAGTGGTTCTCAACCTTCTGGC
>NW_005268478.1:0-349 GCF_000412655.1 Myotis brandtii | reverse complement strand
AGCTGCCTCCTGCACACCCCCCACTGGGGATGGAGCTGCAACCTGGGCGTGTGCCCTGACCAGGTGTCAAACCGCAACCTCCTGGTTCCTAGGTGGACGCTCAACCCCCCAGCCCCCAGACCTACCTTTGTCCTCCTTCTGAGATCCAGCAATTCTCTGCTCTCACCTGCGTGGCCTCACTTCTCACTCAGGTGGTTCTTTCCTACCTGCGTGCCCCACACACACCTGCGCTCTTGCCCTCTCTCCAACCTCATGCTATTTCCTGCGGTGAACCGGCTCGGCCATGGGTGAACCTGAGAGGGGCGGGGAAGGATTAGAAAAGACAGACAAGAGAATACAGCTGGGGCTC
>NW_005268477.1:0-349 GCF_000412655.1 Myotis brandtii | reverse complement strand
GCATTAGGAAGGTTGAGAACCACTGACCTAAGCAATCAAAGACCTGATGATGCAGAGTACATGTTTACTCTCCCTTTATAATTTCCTACCAAGGGGTTACCAATAATACAGGAAAAGAAAGCTTTTGTCCTTTTACCACAGAGAGAAAAACCCAATTTTCAATTCTGTATCAGCATATTTTAACTTAAATGAATCTATTCCAACCTTAGTTTGACTATAGATAAGATTTCTTTTTTAAGATTCCTTTTCCAGGAACCTTCTGCAACACGTACACACTTTCTGCAACTTTCATAATCCCTTTATCTTTTGTTTTATCTTTGTCCTTTATTTTAGAACAATCATTTACTTT
>NW_005268476.1:0-349 GCF_000412655.1 Myotis brandtii | reverse complement strand
CTGTAGAGTTTTAGAATTCCAAGGGCATGTAAATGCTGTTTTAGTCAATTACTCCCAGCGAGAATGTGGTCAGCACATTTACCCTCACAAACACGTATCTGCTGAGAGTTCATTTTTGTATGCCGACTATCTATTTGTTCCCAACTCCTTATTTTGAGGAAGTTCAAACACGGAGAAAGGGGAAAGACTAGTACAAACATCTGCGTATTCTTTACATGGAACCCCCATTTGTCACCACATTTGCTTTCTTTCTCTTTCAACAAATAGCTTGAACCATAAGCACTTGCTGATATTTGTCTGTTTTTAACCTAAGAAAACAGTGATTTAATATGAGCCAACCTAATCCACG
>NW_005268475.1:0-349 GCF_000412655.1 Myotis brandtii | reverse complement strand
ATTTGTTTTGCTTTTTAGATGCCACATATAAATAAAATCATGTGGTATTTGTTTTTCTCCATCTAACTTGTTTCACTTAGCGGGGTCCATGCATGTTGTCACAGATGGCAAGAGTTCATTCCTTTTTCTATGTCTAGGTAATTTGTATGGAACAAAAGGTCCTGAATAGCCAAAGTACCCTTGAGAAAAAAGAACAAAACTGGAGGCATTGTGCTCCCTGATTTCAAACTATATCACAAAATGATAGTGATCAACAGTATGGTGCCCTGGCCAGGTAGCTCAGTTGGTTGGAACATTGTCCTGATACTACAAGGTTGTGGATTCGATCTCTGGTCAGGGGACATGCAAT
>NW_005268474.1:0-349 GCF_000412655.1 Myotis brandtii | reverse complement strand
AACTCGCTTCACTCAAGAAACTTGCATGTAGTGGGTATGTAGATGTAATATAGTAATTGTGGTGAGAGCTAAGGAGAGAATAAAACAGAGAAAAGATGGGTGTTGTGATGTTATATAGTATGACATTTGGCTATAGCCACAAGGATACCTGAAGAAAGAATACGTTTCTAAGTGGTGAGACTCTAGAAAGAAGTGGATCTATTGTTTTTGAGAAAGTGAAGGGGCTGGTGTGGTTTAAGTAGACTAGAAAGAGTGATCGATTTATTTATTTATTCTTGACTTGCTCTGGACAAATCTGGGTGACTGCTTCTCCAACATTGTCTGAAAATAAGCCATTCTGTCCTAAAAA
>NW_005268473.1:0-349 GCF_000412655.1 Myotis brandtii | reverse complement strand
AAACACTCCATATCTCATACACAACCAGACCACAAGCTCACATATCATTACAAATCCATCTCCCGTAGCCTGTCCGGCATGGGTCTTCCGCCACATTCCCGATGTCAGTGCAGGCACTTTTGAAGTCATCCATTTGTTCAATGCAACTTGGGTGCTGCCCGCATGCCAGGCACTGGGCCAGGAGCTGGGGACGCTGAGATGAAAGACTAGGTCTCAGCCCCTGGCGAGTTCCCAGTCTAAAGGAGAAGACAGACAGGAACCAAACAGGCGGGGCAACTGCAGGGGCCTATGAGGCAGAGGAGGGTGTGATTGACTTTGCAGGAGAGGCAGGGGGTGGTCAGGAGAACTT
>NW_005268472.1:0-349 GCF_000412655.1 Myotis brandtii | reverse complement strand
AGACATCCTTGAGGGGCCCACAAACACATATAGTATGAAAATTCCTATCAGAACATCAGAGAGAAGGTAAGACTGACATCTATGATTTCATTTATTGCATTAAAAACATCACATAGCCTATAGGGTGGTAGTATTTTCCTGTCAAAGGCTTCATATGCTTTCTGTAACTTAAAATGAAAAATACTTTCTTTGCAAAGTGAAATAAAAGTCTCCAAATACAAATTTGCTTGAGAATGTATGAATTTACTATTATTTTTCTTTGCAAGCTATGTACCCAACATGAAATCTTGGTTGTGGAGAATTGGAGCTCTCCATGAACTATACAGATAATCTGATACAGGATCTATGG
>NW_005268471.1:0-349 GCF_000412655.1 Myotis brandtii | reverse complement strand
GATCAGCCCTGATTGCCAGCCAGGCCTAGGGACCCTATTCGTGCACGGGTAGGGTCCCTTGCAGCTGCCAGCTGCAGGCGGAGGCCTCCCTCCCTTCCCCAGCCAGCCCCGCCCCCTGGTCGAACTCCCGGCCGAGGGGACAATTTGCATACTCCACTTTTATTATATAGGATGAGCCCCGCGGGGTGGGGTGGAGAGAAGGCCCGAGTTCAAAGTCCCAGCATCCTTGGCCTGGAGGGGACCAGAGACAGGGGGAAGGCCCTGGGCTGAGCCCCACGGGGCGCGGGAAGTGGTGAGTGACGCCTCCAGGAAGGCCGCAGGGGTCGGGCGGAAGGTGGGTCTGACACTC
>NW_005268470.1:0-349 GCF_000412655.1 Myotis brandtii | reverse complement strand
GGTTTTGATGGTTGCTCTATTTTTAAGTTTTTGCCCTGAGTAGATTAAATGAATCAATACCACGCTCAGGCTATAATGATATTTATTGTATACACTGTATATACTACATACATATCCATATCCATGATGATCAATTCATGCAGTCCCTGTGAAGGTAAATCCGGGGTGGGGGGAGGATTTTCTGGAAATACTTGGACTTTTTGTTGTTGAAGGTGATGTAAGATGTGTGTGGTCCTTTTGTTTGCTCAAAGCCATATTGACATAGTAAAATTTGCTTTTCTTAGGATAAGCAAACTCCAAAGAAGATAGCTTAGACGCAGCAGTTCTCAACCTCTGGGTCGTGAACAAT
>NW_005268469.1:0-349 GCF_000412655.1 Myotis brandtii | reverse complement strand
CTGGGCATGTGCTTTGACCAGGAATCCAACCGGTGACATCTCAGTGCATAGGACCGCGCTCAGCTGACTGTCACACTGGCCAGGGCCACAGGGATCCTTTTTGACAGTCAGATCTTTGTATCTGAATTCTCTTTCCGACAGGTAGACCACAGAAAGCTGTACAAGTAAACTGGTTTGTAGAAACCAGAAGAAACCCTTCTCATCCTAGACATTTGCCTGTGTCTGTGACTTTCCTCATTCTCACAGAGGTCCGGAAGGCTCTCTCTTGGGCTCTGAGGATGCAGAGCCAAAGCTGGGTCCGTTGTGTTAGGGGTTCATTTTAGCAATCCTGGCCTTCCATGTAAGTGTC
>NW_005268468.1:0-349 GCF_000412655.1 Myotis brandtii | reverse complement strand
CCAGATGGCTATCAATAAAGATGATCCTATGTTCTCATAGATTGAATACTATATAGCTATAAAATAAGGATGAGAAAGCTTTTATATGTTGTTATGGGATTATAACCAACATAGATTGTTAAGTGAAAAGCAAGGTGCATAATAGTATAATATGTTAAGTTTTGTATTAAAAAAGGAGAAAGGTTTACGTATAAATGTATATATCTTTGCATACGTCGGCAAAAAATCCCTCTAGAACAGCAATCCCTTTTCCATCTCATGGCACACACAAACTAGTTAATAAAATCCAGCAGCATACTGATATAATATATTTTTTGGTGATCTGACAAAAAAAATAGGTATAATTTTG
>NW_005268467.1:0-349 GCF_000412655.1 Myotis brandtii | reverse complement strand
AGGCCCAGTGAGAATCAACAACAGTCTACCAGACATGTAGACTACCCTTGCCAGCTGTTCACCTTTACTTCCCTCTTGCCCATCTTCCTTGCTACATACCTTTATGCCTCCTTCTGTAGCTCAGGCATCACCCTCCTTAGACTTGGCGAAGTGCAGATCCTCAGATGACTAAGCTAGTTTAGAAATCGGTCTAAGAAGCAGCAGCTATGCCTGAGCCATTGGGGCTAATAAAAATTCAGCCATTGGTTATTGCTGGGCTCCAGAACAGGTATAAAGAGCAGGGCTATGCCAGCTGTTCCAAGTGTGACCACGTAGTCCAGACTAAGTTGGGAGCCATAGTTTCAAACTG
>NW_005268466.1:0-349 GCF_000412655.1 Myotis brandtii | reverse complement strand
TTTTTTATATAATCATAGAAGTCTAAACATAGACTGGGTATCAGATGATATTAAGGAATTGCAAATAAACAAAAGCTGAAACCTCCTTGCTGGGTTTTAGCTATAAAGTACATATTCATTTGCAACTAGGAAGCAAAACACTAAGATATGTAATATTCTAATGTCCCCATACATATACTTCTCAAAACACTGTTTGACTCCTCTACCTAGCTTTCCTGCCAGCATTTCATTCTACATAACACAACCAAAGTCAAAGTATCCCTCCACCTCCCTGGAACAACACAGGCTCTTCCATTTCTTTTCTATTTCTTTTACTGTTCTCACCATCCCCCTGTTCCCACACAGGTCA
>NW_005268465.1:0-349 GCF_000412655.1 Myotis brandtii | reverse complement strand
CTATATAATAAAAGCATAGTATGCAAATTGTCCTCTCCACTGGGAGATTGTCCGGAAGTTGGACAAGGGGGCAGGGCTGGCCGGGGGAAGGGACGGAGATCCTGGCTTGTGGTTGCAGGAGCCCCCAGCTGGTGGCGGCCAGCGGCAGTGGTGGCAGTAGTAGGCAGGCAGCCAAGGGAAGGGAAGGAGGCCCCAGCCGGCAGCCAGCAACTGCTAGCGACCCTAACAGTGCACATATTTCGTGCACTGGGCCCCTAGTTTAGTCATATTTGGTCTGGTTGACATCTACTGAATCCACATTACTGTACTGCCTAGATACATGTATGCACTACACATTTAAAACATAGTT
>NW_005268464.1:0-349 GCF_000412655.1 Myotis brandtii | reverse complement strand
CCTGCCAAGGCTTGTCTTTCACGGAGTTTGCTAGAACGTGGGTCTGGCTCTAGGTAAATGTCATGCGGTAATGACACACACACTGTTGGAAATTCCGGCCCTTGGGTTTCGTATCAGCCTTAGCGTGCCTCTCAGTTAGAAGCAGGGTTCGGCCCTGTGCTGGGAAGGGCCCAGTGGAGACCCAGGGCAGTGTTGCACGAGTGAACGGTCCTGACCTCGTTCTCCATCTGCGTTTCCATCCAAAGCAGGGTGTTTGAACTCGAAGAGACTCCGGCATTCATCCCGGCTCTGCTTCCTACTCAGTTTTGACCGTGGGCACCCAGGAACTCCCGGGGGCCTCACTCTCCTC
>NW_005268463.1:0-349 GCF_000412655.1 Myotis brandtii | reverse complement strand
ATATTTCAGAATATAACTACATTTCTGTAGTCCTGACCTTATGCCACAGGTTTTATTAAGTGACTCTACATGTTCTCATTTATTTCTTACAGCAATACCATGGAGTGAATAGTAATAACCTCATTTCACAAATAAGAAAGCTAAGACTGGGCTATTGGAAGTAGGCCCCATAGCTTGTAAGCATGTGCTTGTCCAATGCCCAAATCCATCATGATATTACTTAATATTACCAACTTTTCAGGTGTGTTCCAGAAACTTCAGTTAAGAATAATAGCACAAAGACATCTCATTTTTTAATTAATAAACACTTTATTAATAACATCTTATATGTTTTTAAGAATATTTTCAG
>NW_005268462.1:0-349 GCF_000412655.1 Myotis brandtii | reverse complement strand
AAAAAATAAAAATAATATGAGCTATGATTTTAAAAGCAACATTAGTTTAGTGTCACAACTAAGCTTAGCTTTTGAGCAAACATAAAATAATTCATTATGTTTGTAAACTTTGGGTGATTTTAAGCATATTCTAATACTCTTCCCTCATGCAAAAGACTTTAACACTTTTTAAGTTATATTTTACCAAAAAGTCAGTTGCCTTCAGAAATACAGAATTTAATCTGTTTTATCCTATGTAATAAAAGCATAGTATGCATTTTGTCCCCTCCACCAGAGTTCTTCTAGGAGTTCAACTAGGGGGCGGGCTGGCTGGGGGAAGGGAGGGAGCCCCGGCTGGTGGTCGGCAGCC
>NW_005268461.1:0-349 GCF_000412655.1 Myotis brandtii | reverse complement strand
ACACTTTGCATATTAGCTTTATATATATATATAGACTCTTGAAGTAATAATGAATATGTGATGATTCTTACTTTATTCTATCACCTTTCAGATTTTCCTATGGATTCTAGTAATGGAAACTGTAGAGGGGCGAGCAGTGGTGAGTACATCACTACCTTCCTGGTTTTCATTTGTAGTCAAATCTTTGATGTAACCCAGATACTGAAGTCTTGGTTGGGGACATTTGTGCCCTACATCTTAAAGTAAGCTTATACACGTTATTTTTTATTTATGTTAATTTTATTTTTAAAATTAGCATGTAATAAAATTGACCTTTACTTTTGGTCATTAAAAATTCTATGAATTTTAT
>NW_005268460.1:0-348 GCF_000412655.1 Myotis brandtii | reverse complement strand
AGAGAGAGAGAGAGAGAGAGAGAGAGAGATCAAAACAAAAAAATAAAAAAACAAAGTGAAAAACCCTCTTAAATCATTCTTATAAATGACTGGATAATTCCCTCATATTCTACTTTTGTGCAATTGCACCTTTTTCCCAATGAATTCTAGGAGTGTCTAAAATAAAAGCTTACTTTTCTTTCATGACCTTCACAAAATCAGGAAATTGATTCATTCACTCAATAAAAACTTTATTCAGCACATATTAAGAGCTAAGTGACATGAATATAGTAGTGAACCAAAAGAATAAAATCAACCGTCTTCATGGAGTCAGTAGATTTTTGTTTTCCTGCTTCCACATCCCTATTG
>NW_005268459.1:0-348 GCF_000412655.1 Myotis brandtii | reverse complement strand
AATCTGACCTCTTTGTTTTCTGCTTCCACAGTCAAGGGAGCAGATGACCCACAATTAGCTACCAAATAGAGTAATGGGATTCAAAGAAAAAACATCAATTAGTACATCCTTCGACAAATACAACCAATATTCCAAAAGCAAGTTGTGTGAACACTTTGCTTGGTTTATCAATGTTTGCAGATTGCACACCTTCTTGTCTGAACTCAGCTCTGTGTTAATCTTTGAATCACAAACAGGAAGGCAGCTAAAATGCTGCTGGGAAGGAGATGATAAAATCATCACAGTCCATATTTGCTTGCTGCAAGATCCACAGGAAACCTCCATGCCATGTGCCATTCAGCCAAAATT
>NW_005268458.1:0-348 GCF_000412655.1 Myotis brandtii | reverse complement strand
GCCCTAGAATATATTGACAGTAGATTTTCTCTTTAGATGACACTGGATGGTGGTGCTAGTAACTGAGATAGGAGATATAGGAGGAGGGTTAATACTGGATAGGAGTTGGGAAAAAAATAACATCAGCTTTGTACACACTGCATTTGGGGTGCATTGAACACACACACATACTGATAAGCAGAATTCTAAAGATGATTGCCCCTCCCAGATTCTTGTCCCTTGATTCCATCAAATACTAATTTATATACTGATGTGAAGCAATTTTTCAGATATAATTAAGATTACTAATCTGATGACATTAAGATAGTGTTTAATCTGGATGATCCAAGTGGGCCCAATATAATCACA
>NW_005268457.1:0-348 GCF_000412655.1 Myotis brandtii | reverse complement strand
CTCCTGGAGACTCCTTATTGTTTCTTCTATTCCAAAGTAGAATTGTATTTTAAATTTACACAATGTTATATGTCAATTATAACTCAATAATCTTGGAGGGGGGAAAAAGGCAAAAATATACTTTGTGAGTATTTTGGTAAAATATTTAAAAATATGACCCCTTTTGGTAAGCTCTGGACATTAAGATAATTTATATTTGAATAATGCCACATTTCCTGATGATTTTAATAAAAAGTTAGTTATATTTTTAAAAAGCAAGATTTCACCAAAATCTGTACCTTTTGCATACTGAGTTTGTGACATTATGTATTCATAGATACTGACTCAGATATATTGGTTAAAAATAAT
>NW_005268456.1:0-348 GCF_000412655.1 Myotis brandtii | reverse complement strand
AGAAGGGAGAGGGATATAAAGATAGAAACACCAATGATGAAACATCATCGATCAGCTACCTTCTGCATGAATTCTACTGGGGATGCAGCCCATATCCCGGGCATGTGTCCTGACCTGGAATCGAATTGGTGACCTCTTGGATCCAAGGTCGATGCTCAACTGCTGCACCACACCGACCGGGCTCCCTGTTCTTAGTGGTTTGGAAAAATCTATCCCAGAAGTGGCCCGGGAGCTTCCTCCCTGTCGCCCTTGACTGGGTGACGCATCTCTGCTTAAACCACTTAGTGGGGAAGGAACCGAAATGACATAATTCGATTCAACAAGTCACTCTGCATCCCCGGGACAGGG
>NW_005268455.1:0-348 GCF_000412655.1 Myotis brandtii | reverse complement strand
TATGTCGATGTAGTTCATCTTCGCATTCAGTCTTCATGGAAGGCAGTGTTATCATCACTTCCACTCTACAGATGAGAAACCTCAGGCACAGAGTTTAGGAAAATTACTTGCAGTTACTCAGGGTTTGTAGAACTGGATGCAAACCCAGGCTGCCTCTCATTGGGAGGTAATGTTTACAATGAAGGTAGTTAACCAAGGGCCATGCTTGTGGCATCACAGTGGGGGAGAGTGTGTGTGGGCTTCTAAACTATTTTAGAAACATCAAAGGATTCTTAAAAGATATCAAGACTGGGTGCTGCTGTGTTGATGATGTGGTATGTGTTATTAATGACTAGAAGGTTTTGTCAC
>NW_005268454.1:0-348 GCF_000412655.1 Myotis brandtii | reverse complement strand
AGGTGCAGTTAAAGTCAAGCTGTTCTTCTTACCCACTCCAATGTGCCCCAACTCATATTTTAACTTTTGCTATAATGGTGTGCTGGAATTTTTCTAGAGACCTGAGCTTCCATAAAGGCTCTCTTGTCCATGGGTAATTATATAAGACAGTGTTTTCAGGTGTTCCTGGACCTCAGCCAAGAGGGCCTGGAAACACAGTGCCCACATCCAGGACTGAGGTCTGTCTGCCTGTTATCCAATAGGCAGGACTCCTCCCTAGTTCCTTGGCATTTGATGCTAGATCCCACACCTCCCTCAAATGCACTTTTATCTGTGGATGGATGTCTAATTTTTGTTGTCGAGAGGGGT
>NW_005268453.1:0-348 GCF_000412655.1 Myotis brandtii | reverse complement strand
AAAAAATGTCATGAATATCAAAAGATGTAGGGAATAGAAATTAAGTTCTCTGGAGAGACAGAAGGAGTCATCTTAGCCTCTGACTCCTGATTTCTGGCTGCTCTTCTTCATGAGGGTCCAATGTATTTCTTGCCAAAGCCCTTTTACCTCCAAAAGTACACTGGCCAAAGCCATTTGGACAGGGTTCTGTTCCTTGTAGTTAAATCTGAGTAAACTGCATTTGAGCACCTTGCCTATCTTCATCTCTGTGTCTTTGTACACACTCCTCCCCATCCTTAAACAGCACCCCCTCTCCCTCTTCATCTAACTCTTGACCACCTTTTTGGACTTAGCTCAAACTCTACTTCT
>NW_005268452.1:0-348 GCF_000412655.1 Myotis brandtii | reverse complement strand
ATGAAGAAGAAGAGGGACAAGGTAGAAAGGGCAGTAAACACCTTCCCACAGCACCTCTCACTGGCTCACTAACCTCATCTGCTTTTATGCTTTTGTTTGACTCCAGTCTGCACTCTGAAATGTGAATGAAAATTCCAGGGAAACCTGGAGGCAGAAAGCTGCATCCCAAGGCCATTGCCACTTAACAATAGAATGTTGTGATGGTTAAGTTTATGTGTCAACTTGACGGGGCTCATAGACAACCAGAGAGCTGGTAAAACAACATTTCCTGGGGGAATCTGTGAGGGGTGTCTCCAGCAGAGATTAGCGTTTGAGTCGGTGGACTGAGTTAAGAAGATGGTCCTCATG
>NW_005268451.1:0-348 GCF_000412655.1 Myotis brandtii | reverse complement strand
GTCTGCTTTCCTGTCAGCTTACAGTTGTTTGCAAAGCAATGCGGCTGTGACCCAGCCCAAAGGTCATTTTGTCCAGTTCAAACATTTCAAAGGTGTAAGGGCAAGAGGTAAGGCAGTTCATCCGGTATGGCTTTTCTGGCTTCATTTTAAAATGGTGCCCCTGTGTCAACTTTCACACCTGCCTGATCAACTTTGATATAGGAATTTTATGGGAATATAATAATATGAAATATATATTATGGGGATTAGAGTAAACCTTTGAATAATTTTGACTAGATGAGAGACACCTAATTGATAGATTTAGGCTAATAGGAAGGAATAGTTAATATACTCCAACTGCTATCCCAA
>NW_005268450.1:0-348 GCF_000412655.1 Myotis brandtii | reverse complement strand
GCCAAGAACACTTTTTATCTAGAAATTAGATATGTTCATTTTCATCTCTGAACGGATTAAAGAATATTTAAACCCCACCTGTCAGGGATTTAAAATGTGGACAATGAGTTGTCTCTTGTGGGGGTTTTCTTTTCTAAGTCAGGGGACGCAAATTCAAATGCCTTCGGGGACCAGCCAGTTTGTCTGAATGACAGATGGCACCAGCTGAAGGCAAGAGGGAGGGGGGAGGACTGCGGCAAACTGTACCCTAGAGGCGGCTCCCAAGCACATTCAGCTCCAGTTTTTGGAAAACACGGCGGTGGCCAAGCCAAAGACACAGCCGGAAGCCATCTGTACGTTTATATGTTA
>NW_005268449.1:0-348 GCF_000412655.1 Myotis brandtii | reverse complement strand
CAAACATCCTCCACTTTTATGAGGAGAGGCAATAGACAAACAGTTCCTTAAGTGCTATGGGGATGTCAACACCATGTTCTCCATGGGTGTTTTGGCCTCGTTTTAATAAAGTTTGTGTCCAGACAAACCCGAAGCCGACATGCCTCATCCCCCTTATCACTGAAAGCAGAGTTCCAGGAGGGCCACAGAGAACGCTCAGCCACAGACCTGAACCCGGGAAGGCGGAATCTGGCGTCAGTCCAGTGAGGTTCCTCCCAGGTGAGGGATTTGAGACAGACTCACCAGGAATGCGAATAGCCCCCACCAACCCCTTGGCTTCTCCTGGCTCCTCCCCTGATTCCTCCGACC
>NW_005268448.1:0-348 GCF_000412655.1 Myotis brandtii | reverse complement strand
CGCTCTATCCACTGAGCCACACCGGCCAGGGCTAAAAGAAATGTATACATTTAAAAAAAAGGTTTTTTGGGAAAAAAGCACATTGCTGTTGAAAGGACTAGTAAGACCCCGTCTGAACTTCCCCTCCCCTCTGCTAAGGTGTGTGGTCGGGGCGGCTGCAAGGCCAGACCTAGAGGTGTGAGCTAAACCAAAACCACACTGAGAGGCGGCTGGGGCCGCTGGGGCAGGAAGTGGGGGGAATCCAGGGGGCTGAGGCGGGATCAAGTCCACCTGGATCTGGGCATTGAGACCAGGTCTGGGGGGGGAGGGAGACGGGGTGGGGGGAAGGGAGGCCTGGCTGTCAGACAG
>NW_005268447.1:0-348 GCF_000412655.1 Myotis brandtii | reverse complement strand
TTTTAAGGGGTCTAGAGTTCTCATGGATTCATAGGTTAATGCCTTTCAATGCTTATGCTGAGAGTGACCCTCAATGCCTGAATCCAAAGGGATGACTAATGGCAGGAATTTAGAGACCCTAGAAAGCAGGTGGGAGTGGGAAGGAGACAGTGTAATGCCCATGTAGGCATCTAATCATTGTCTACACTTTGGGCCACTTTAGATGGACTTCTCTGGACAAGTGAGGGCAGAAGAGAGGGGATTTGGAATGTCAGTGAGGCATGGGTGGGAGGTAAGAAGGCAGATGAATTGTGTGAGCCTGGGATTCAGACAAATTCCATGAAGACAGGAACTTTGTCCCTCTGGGCT
>NW_005268446.1:0-348 GCF_000412655.1 Myotis brandtii | reverse complement strand
TCAGTGTGCTCATAAACTGACTATGAAAAACCCAGCAAGCCAATAAAATCAACCATCTGATTTATAACATTTGCTGATTTCTGTGGTGTAAATACTGCCACCACGGCCAATTTCAAGCTAGCAACTGCTCGCCAAAAACTCCTGAATATTAACTATGGATTCCTGTAAGCTGGTATAAGCCAGTTCAAGCTGGCTCCAGCATACCACTGGGAAAGCCAAAGTGCCTTCAAAATTATTGGGTTAACTTCCACTCATGTACTGTGTAATGATGGTGCACTTCTCTATAACTCCAATAACCCTGAATATTAAGGCTCTTACTCATTTTTTCCAATTGAGTGGGTTAAAAAA
>NW_005268445.1:0-348 GCF_000412655.1 Myotis brandtii | reverse complement strand
GAAATATGCTTATGGCTAGAATGTGAAGCAGCAGAGGGTCCTGTGGTACAGAGCAGGCAGAGGGCAATGCATGATGAGCAATTTGGAAGATGAAGATTCTTTACATAGGCAGGGCCTTAGATTGTGCAGAGAATTTAAAGTCATCCTGAGATGTTGTACTTCTGTTCACAAGCTTAGTGAGGCTACAGCTAAGGAGTAACATGATTCCATGAGCATTGTAGTAAGTTCCCTTTGACAGCTATGCAGACTTGTTGCCAGTGAACATGGGTTCCTTATGATGTTGTGTCTCAAGAAAAACATTTTTGTGGACTCACAAGGGAGGATGAGGTCTGGTGATAAGATTTATTT
>NW_005268444.1:0-348 GCF_000412655.1 Myotis brandtii | reverse complement strand
GATCAGAAAAGTGTTAGGAGATAAATTTCAAAATTGCTTAAAAATATTCTTTTCTACCTATTCTCTTGCCTCTTCCTCCTATGCAAGCGGGTTTGCAAGTTCACAGTCATTTCCATGGCAGAAGGACTCGAGTGTGCTCTGGCTCCAGACGGTCCTTTTTCTGTCGGATGAAGAGTTGTAAAGTCTCTGTCAAAGAAGAGCACGACTGCTCACCCGATGCAACGAAGAAAGGTATCGTTGTGAAGTGCCAGGTGGTTTAAGGCGTGGGTATGAAGTTAGTGTCCTAATTAACATCTCTGCACTTTAGCTGACCCCCTAGCCCAGTGGTCGGCAAACTCATTAGTCAAC
>NW_005268443.1:0-348 GCF_000412655.1 Myotis brandtii | reverse complement strand
TATGTAGTTCATACTTAGAGAAATCTAAGATCTCATTTAAAACTGCTTCTTACAGAATCCCAGGCACACAAAACACCTTAATAGTAAAATGAAGATCAGAAATGGTCCTGGGTACTCCCGCCTATCCCTTTGTTCTTCACAACTCTGCCGTATAATGAAGTGGATTATTACTATGCTGATAACTCCCATATTAGCTAATAAGTTTAGGTAATTGTGACAATACTGATTCTGTAAGAATATGTAACATTGCTGGTCACCAAAAGAGGCCTGGTCATGCCTACAAGCATGACATATATTTATATTTATGGTCCTTTGGAGAATCTTGCCATTCTCCCCTTTTTATTTTAC
>NW_005268442.1:0-348 GCF_000412655.1 Myotis brandtii | reverse complement strand
CAGATAGGCTTTAGGAACATTGAATAGGATGAACCCTCATTCCAAAGGAACAGAAGTTCATGCTGCCACATGTAGATGCCTGGTGAACCTTAGATTGATGTGGAATGGCATCTATGACTGATGAAGCTGATATGAGCCAGGGTACTACAGTGGCACTTCTGGGGTGAGGAAAGGTAGCAGTTACCAGTTTTAGGTAGGTGTTCAAGATATGGGTTAGGAAAGTTCTAGGTTCGGTTCCTTGACATGAAAATAAAGTGGATAGCAAGAACTGGATGGGGGGAGCCAGATGAGGCCCCAATTAAAAATAAAACATGCATAGACACAGACAACAGTATGGTGATTACCAGA
>NW_005268441.1:0-348 GCF_000412655.1 Myotis brandtii | reverse complement strand
GCCCAGATGGTAATGGATTTCCCCACTGGGTTCAATGTCTCTCCCTAAGAGGATTGACTTGGCTCAATGGATTCCTTCCCCAATATTTTCATCTGTAGCCCCTGCTGCCCTCCTGGAACCCTCATTATGTTAAAAGGGACTATGTCCCAGGTGGCGGCCCCATCGGAGCAGTTCCTGCTCTGGGTCCTGGCTCCGACTGGCACTCAGAGCTGATTCAGGGGCCTGGATGGGTTGTTGAGCGAACGATGGGTAGATGGAGTTACATGTCATGACCATCCTGCCCTTTATTTCACCTAGAGACTCCCCCCCTCACCCCACACAGAACACACATGCGAAATGTCAGATGAG
>NW_005268440.1:0-348 GCF_000412655.1 Myotis brandtii | reverse complement strand
TTTTTTTCTTTTAGCAAAGCACTACAGGAATGTACTTGAAAGACCAAGGAGCATTCAAGGCTTATAACAAGCAAACAGCTCTTCTTCATTCCCTCGACTTCCACACCCAACTTCATCCTGGCCTCCTCTATTCTTGCCGTGAATATGCACAAGTCCATCTGTACTTCCCCTTCTCTGAGTGCGACTTCTCCCCCCACACTCTCCCCTGTCCTTCACGCCGTTTCCTCTGCATCACTAGCATGTGGAATGCTGTGGGGGTGGGGGTGTTTTTGTTTTAAGTTAAGTCTTTATTTTTATTTTCTACAAATATATTTTTATTGATTTCGGAAAGAAAGAGAAAGGGAGAGG
>NW_005268439.1:0-348 GCF_000412655.1 Myotis brandtii | reverse complement strand
TCTCTCTCTCTCCATCTTACATGTTCCTCGGGAAGTCATAGGTCCAAATGCCAAGCGAGTGCCTGGGTGAGTGTTGTCAGCCTGCGATTGGTTGCTGGGGCGCGTTCCAGCATGACATGGCATTGTCCCGCTGAACTGGGGGCTCAGGGGTGGTCCCCCGATGACCCCTCCTCTGCAAATCAGCTTCTCCTAAGTGTTTCACTTAATGAGTTTAGAATTCACAGTGGAGGGTGGGGTGCCACTAGAACTGGTTGGCTTTTAACACTTTGCTCCTGTGTTTAAGGATGGAAACTAAAGGCACCTGGTGTCCGAGTTCTGTGCCCGAAGGAAGAAAACCGAGAAAACAAA
>NW_005268438.1:0-348 GCF_000412655.1 Myotis brandtii | reverse complement strand
CCAGCAACATGGGAGAGCTGCAGGTCATCCACACAAAAATCTCCTCTTCCCCACACCCCCATAAACTGCTTATATTGGGCAGAAGGACAAGGATTACAGGGGGAAGTATGACAGGAATGGGTATAGTGGTTACAGGTTACAGGCAATGCGGGTTGGAGGGTTGCAAAGGGCAGTGCCTCTAGGTGGTGGCAACCTAGGACTCCATTGTTTCGGCAACAAGGTTGTTAATCTTTCCACAATGAGAGGCAGTTCTCAGATAAGGAGAATGGACGGCATTTCGAGGTTAACTCCCAGGTCTCGGGGTGTACACCTCCCAGCCAGGTCAGAATGTGCTTTCTTTAATCAGAA
>NW_005268437.1:0-348 GCF_000412655.1 Myotis brandtii | reverse complement strand
TTCTGTTCTGAACATATTATTCTCTCTTTTTCTTTCTGTTCCTTATTGTGAATTCAAGAGTTATGATTGGGAATGGAGTTTAAATGAGCCAGCCAAACACTCATCAAATAGTTAATTCTTCTAAACTTATGTATCAGTTCCAAAACCTGAAAAGTTAATTCTACATTTCACAGGCTCTCTGACCTATAGTGTCTCAAATGCCAAGAAAGTTGTTGATTTAACTTTACATTTGTGAAAAGTAACACTTAGTTGGCAAATAAATACTTCTGAATTAAAGGAGATAAGCTCCCTATAAACTTGCAAGTTATTGCTTTTTTTTTTTTTTTAAAGAAAAGACTATTGGTTGCT
>NW_005268436.1:0-348 GCF_000412655.1 Myotis brandtii | reverse complement strand
TCATTGATGTCTCATCTCTCCCTCTCCCTGGAAACATATGCCTGGAAACCCAATCACCAGGAAAGATAGAGCACCCATCTCTCTGTGGGAGGATAGGACACTGTTTCCAACAACCTTCCCTAATGTCCTCCCTTACTTCCCACTAGCTCACCCCAGTGCTCGGGACTCTCCTACCTTTTGCCTCAATGGAGTTGAGCTCAACCTCTCACCCCTATTGCAATAGTCTTGAATAAAATATTTGTTGCGTATTTCACTCTATCCAGTGTTGTTGTTTTTTTAGACCGAAAGTGCCAGCACCCCTGAAAAACGCTCAGAGCAGTAAACCATCAGAGATGCAGAAAGAACACC
>NW_005268435.1:0-348 GCF_000412655.1 Myotis brandtii | reverse complement strand
AAAAACAAGTTAAACGATGTACTTACAGGAGCCCCATAAATATAGGGAACCCCCAAAGGCCGCCAGGTGACTGAAACTTACCTGACACCCTGAGCTGAGGGAAGGGGAGGGGTTGAGGACTCAGAGAGAGGAAGGTCTTTCAGAGGAAGGCAGTGGAGAGGTTTGGGAAGCAACGGTTGCCCTGCTACTCAGGTAAGTTGCTGAGGTAAAAAGGAATCTCTGGCAGTAGCTCTCTGCCTGGGACAGCCCCCCTTTCCAATGTAAACTTGAGGTGCAGAGGGGAAGGGGAAGAGCTTTGCCTGAATCTGTTGGGTTTTGATAGCCTTGAACTCAAAATAATCCTTATGT
>NW_005268434.1:0-348 GCF_000412655.1 Myotis brandtii | reverse complement strand
ACAAGATATTTTTTCATTTCTTTAAACTTTGCTTCAAGTTTTGTATTGCTTTCTTTTTTTTTGGTATCAATTAAAGGTTGATCAATGTTGTCCCCCCCTTTTTTATAAGTGTCCAATTCCTACAGTAAAGGTCTAGATTACAGCATTTTCTGGTACCTTTCACTTAACCTACCTAACTTTAACCACCCACCTAGTGGCAGGTGCTGGAATTGCAGGCATAGTATTCAGAATGAAATGGGGAAGGCTGGCTTTGTAAACACAAACCTATAAAATAACCATATGCTGACAGTCATCACAGATAGTGTTTACTCAACCACAGTTCAACAAGAGACTGAAAATGAGGAAGAA
>NW_005268433.1:0-348 GCF_000412655.1 Myotis brandtii | reverse complement strand
GAACCTGGGACCCTTCGGTCCACAGGCCGATGCTCTGAGCCAAATTGGCCAGGGCTTCTTCTCCACTCTTATTAAGCTACTATTATAAGGAAATAAATGCAAGGCCCACACAACTCACCAGGCAGCAACTAGCTAAGAAACATTATCCTTAGCAGTACTCTCACCCAGTGGTAGGTTTGTTTCCAGTTCCTTTAGGCTTTCTTACCAGGTAGTCTTTCAATTAAGTACCTATTTCAACACCAGAAGAGCCTTGACCTTTTTGTTAGTCTCCACTCCTAGGAAGAGCTGCAGAGAATCCCAGCCCTTCTCTGCGATGCTGACCCAGCCTGAAGGCTTTGCGGGCACTGG
>NW_005268432.1:0-348 GCF_000412655.1 Myotis brandtii | reverse complement strand
AGCATGTGATTCCATTTATGTGAACTGTCCAGGACAAGCAAATCCAGAGACAGAAAGTGGATTCGTGGTTGCCAAGGGGCTGGGGATGGGATGGAGAGTGACGACTAATGGGGGACAGGGTGCCTTTTGGGGTGATGGAATTTTGGAATTAGACAGGTACTGATTGCACAACATTGTAAATGTACTAAAAACCACTGAGGTGTCCATGTCAGTGAATCATGGTCTGTGAATTATATCTCAAATAAAAAAGGGGAGTAAATGGTATCTCAATAAAGCTGTTTAAAAGTCATACTGAGCCCTGGCTGGTGTGACTCAGTTAGTTGGAGCGTTGTCCTGTGCACCAAAAGG
>NW_005268431.1:0-348 GCF_000412655.1 Myotis brandtii | reverse complement strand
ACTCATTGCCTACTTCCCCTGCCTGCTGCCCACTCCTATCCTTCAGCTCTGCCGACCTTCCTGCCCCTCCTGTTCCTTAAACATTTCAAGAACATCCCACCTTTGGTCCTGGGTACACACCCTTACTTTAATTACATGTTGACCTTCTATACTGCTGTCTTGTGCAGCTTGCTACACACTTGTCCATTCTCACTTGTGTGTGAACACTCACTCACAGCCTGCCACTGGGAGGCTTCGCTTCACTCTTTGTTCTGCCGGCAAAGGAACCAGATTTTCCTATACCAAAAATGGTAAAAAGTGAATCTTCTCGTGTCTCATCCTATAGTAAATAGACAAGTCAGCTTAGAG
>NW_005268430.1:0-348 GCF_000412655.1 Myotis brandtii | reverse complement strand
CTCAGGTCAAGTCCAGGCACCTGGCTCTGGCTGCAGGAGAGTGGCTTGCAGTGGAGCTTCTCGACCAGCAAAGGGCGGGACGGGCTCTTCGGCCCGTCTTGGGCTGGGCCCTGTGGTCGAACCCCCACCCACCTCCCTCTCTGGATGGATGGTCAGGCCCCTGCCCAGAGACCAAGTCCGGGCCGGGTCACATGGGCTTGCGAATCATCTGCACCTTGAAATGCTGGATCAATGTCATTTGTAAGGAGGTGATTTTTTGTTTGTCTGTTTTTAAGGAGGGTTTTTTTAAGGAGTTTTTGAATTTTTTAAAATGAGTTTCTTTTTAAACGAAGTTTTTAATGAAAGGAG
>NW_005268429.1:0-348 GCF_000412655.1 Myotis brandtii | reverse complement strand
CTCTGATCAGTGGCCCTGAGAATGGCTATTTGAAGGAATTGCCGATTGGGCAGAATTTGGTCTGGTGAGCAGTTTTCTTTAGTAAGAAAGACAAGCTAATCATATGGCCAATAATATTAAGCAATAAATTTCCTGGAAATCTGGTGGTGGTATCCACTGGAGTCCTATGTTCATAATGCCGGTGGACACTGTTCAGACTGTAGATTATATAAATGGTGCCTCTCATAGCATAACGGTTGGCCATCTCTGTTCATTCCTTTTCTCCCCTTAACGAGAGATTTTAACTTTGTTGAAAAGCTGGAAGGATATTGTCTTTTAATAATTTTTGAAATTTTTACTTCATTTTTT
>NW_005268428.1:0-348 GCF_000412655.1 Myotis brandtii | reverse complement strand
GCTCCTGCTCTGACACAGAGAGGGCCCCGCCCACCCCCACTGCCAGGAGGGAACAGGAAGGAACAGAGGGGCCCAGGAGGTTGAGAGGCCCCCCCACCAGGCCCCTGGCCAGCAGGATTGGGGGGAGTGGGGAGACTGAGTTGAGGGCCTGAGCGCCCAGGACCAGACCCAGGGCCCTGCCCAGCCCCCTCCCCGCAGGGGATCTCAGCCCAGCCCTTCCTCTCTGGGCCTCAGTTTCCCTATCTGTGCCCAGGGACCGCGGCAGGCTCTCGGGGGCCTGGCGAGGTGAAAGGGACAGGCTGTGTGTGCGATGCCAGCCGTCATCAGCTCTGCCCCGGGCTGGCTGCC
>NW_005268427.1:0-348 GCF_000412655.1 Myotis brandtii | reverse complement strand
CCTACCCCTGCAGCCTTAGAGATGGTCTTCATTAACACATCCTATCACAGTTTTGGGCAGGGAACCTCGCCTGGGTGGGGCGCGGGCTGAGCTCTGGAACTGGGCCAGAGGTGAGAAGGGAGGAGAGCCCAGTGCATGGGCAGCAGAGCCTGCTTTTCCTTTCTGGCCTCGGCTCAGGGTGTGTCTGCAGGAATGTACTCCTCCCTTCGTGCCAGCTGCCGGCCAGAGCTCTCCTGCCTCCCTGTGATCTGTGGGCTGAGCTAGCCTCAGGGATCAGGCTGCAGGATACGTTTCTGCTTCATCCCCAGGCCCTGCTTTTGGGCCCTGGTGAATGTTGATGCTGCTCTG
>NW_005268426.1:0-348 GCF_000412655.1 Myotis brandtii | reverse complement strand
ATACTTCTGCTCTTCTATGATCACAGAGCATCACGGGTGAAGTGAATTTTTGCAAGGATGCCATTATTTGATCAATGAAAATAAATAGAATAGATAATTCAGGGACATATAAGCAAGAGCCACTATAATCCTAAAACCAGGCCCAACCCTTCAGTCAGGATGCTTCACGTCCTGTTGCCATTTCCTGACTCTCCCCTCAAGTTCGTCTCTCTGAGTAGCAAATCCAGGCCCAAACACTCCTTGATGTGGCAGATGTTCAAGGGAATTTGGAAGAGGTGGCATTCTTTAAACTGAGGGGGGGGTGCTTTAATTCTCTGGGGAAACCTTCCAAGTGACAAATTGGTTGTT
>NW_005268425.1:0-348 GCF_000412655.1 Myotis brandtii | reverse complement strand
GGTGCTGTACTCAGAATGTGCACAAGAGGGCACTGTTGCAAGTAATCTATTACTATGGTGCGATTCTCAGAATGTCCACTAGAGGCACTATTACAACACCTCCCTGCAAGGGCTAGAGCACTTGAGGTCTATCCTTTGGGTTTTCTTTTCAGACTGGCAGAATTCATTACTAGGGTGCTGTTCTCAGAATTTCCACAAGAGGGCACTATTTCAACTGCCCTGCAGGGCAAGAGCCCTCTAGAACTGTCATTTGGGTTTTCTTTTCAGGCTGGCACAATTGATTACTAGGTTGCTGTTCTAAGGATGTCCACAAGAGGGCACTATTGCAACACCTCCATTACTAGGGTG
>NW_005268424.1:0-348 GCF_000412655.1 Myotis brandtii | reverse complement strand
AGAAGAATGGAAAGGATGCTAGAGTGCAGATAGGACATATGCCTCTCCTTCTCTCTGCCAGCTTGGGGTCTTCCCTTGTTCTCATTACAGCCTGGTGAGCTCTGTAGATGTCCACCTACTCCCTAAGTACCTATGGCAGCCCCTGGGTCCATCATTTAGTTTTTCATGGTGGTGCTTTATCTTCTCAGTCTTGCAGGGTCTCTGAGGATTTGCAGAAGAGCACCATGCAGGACACACAGTACTGTGTCAAACTCCTGACTGTCTTTAGAAACATTAAGGTTGGAGTCAGCCATCTACCATTCTCTAGTCACTTCCTAGTTTGTACATGAAGAAGTCATGGGTGGCAAA
>NW_005268423.1:0-348 GCF_000412655.1 Myotis brandtii | reverse complement strand
AAACACCGGTCTAGCTGGGAAGTTCTTTTGTAGATGTGATTAACACTTATAATTGGTAGTCTTTACATAAAACAGATCATCCTCCATCTGGGTGGGCTTCATCCAATCAGTTGAAGGCCCTAAGAACAAAGACTGAGGTCCCCTGAGGAAGAGGGAATTCTGCAACATAGAAACCTTGTCTGAGTTTCCCATCTGCTGGCCCACCCTACAGAATTTTGGACTGGAGACCACACTATAAACTCTTACTTGAATTTCCAGGCTGTAGGCCTGCCCACTAATTTCAGACTTGGCAGCCACCACAATCATGTGAGCCAATTCCTTAAAATCTCAGTCTCTCTCTCTCTCTCT
>NW_005268422.1:0-348 GCF_000412655.1 Myotis brandtii | reverse complement strand
CGCGTGTCATAGGTTCGCCATCCCTGCCCTAAACCTCTCCTAACTTGACCCACTTAACGCCATGGGGCAACAGGGCACAATGGTCATGAGCTCGGCTGGAAAGGCAGCTGGACCTCAATTCAAATCTTGACTCTTATCACCTGTGGGCTCTGTGTCCCTGGGCAAGTGATAAGCCTCAGTTTCTCCATCTGAAGAATGGGGATAATGATATGCCTGCTTCATAAGTGTTGTTTTAAGAATTAAATGATACAATGCATGAGAAATGCTTAGCCCACACCTGGCAGAGCTCAGTAAATGTCTACTCTGATCATCTTCTGCATCATCTCTCGCCTCTCTTCGCTATCCTCC
>NW_005268421.1:0-348 GCF_000412655.1 Myotis brandtii | reverse complement strand
TTTTTAATAGACAAGTTTCCTTTTTCTGTAATTCATAACTCCCTTGAAAATCAACTGGAATATATCTCAAACCAAAGTCAGTATAAGTGAGCAAGAAATGTCAAAGTTCCAAAGGGAGGGGAATGAGCAGAGCATGTGGTTTCTAAGCCGTTACCGCTAGGGTTATCAGTGTCTGTTATCAGTGGCTTGGGTTCTCACGTAGGTTGAAAGCATTTTCCAGGAGAGCCCTTTAAAAAATCCCCAATCCCTCTCTTGTCTAGAGCTAATGCCAAAAAATATAAGAAACTAGATTCTTAGGAATGAGTTTCCTGCCCTGAGTGTGACTGTAATAGAATCCAGTCTTTTAGT
>NW_005268420.1:0-348 GCF_000412655.1 Myotis brandtii | reverse complement strand
CCTCCGGCTGCCTTCCCTCTCTGGACAGTGGTTTCAGCCCTAAAATCCGCTCCAGCACACACTCCTCCCATCTTAAGGAACACCCCCCTCCATGCCCACCACAACCTTCTCCAAGCTAACCCACCACCACCCACCACCGTCTGGCCTGCATCCTGCACTCGCCTCCAAGTGCCCTTTCAAACCAGAGGGTTTTACGTTGATGTCATTTCAAACTTAAAGTAGGTACAGGGATATGACCAGGAGCTCCCGGAACCCTTCGCCCAGATGGCCAGTTGTGAACATCTTGCCACACTTGCTTTATCATTCTATTTAAATACTAGAGGCCCGATGCATGAAATTCATGCACAG
>NW_005268419.1:0-348 GCF_000412655.1 Myotis brandtii | reverse complement strand
GGGCCAGGAAATGCCATTGTTTAAAGGTGAATAGAAACGATTTAAAATGCAGCTACTTCCATTTTGTACTCATGAAATTAATCCATGTTTTGAGCTGCTGTTTTCACCTCTTCATTGTTTATCTGGTTTGAGTCTAAATGGGCTTGATTAGAATTGTGGGAAACCACTAATTAAAATGATTAACATTATCAATAACAGCAAAGGAACTAGAAAAGGAAGCCTCTTATTTTTAGTGGGCTGAACACCCATTCTGGCTGGCTGAATGAATAGAAGTTAATTGAGGACTGACACTGGATAGCAAATTTCTAAATCTGTTTTCATCCTCTTAATAAGAGACACATTTTTTTT
>NW_005268418.1:0-348 GCF_000412655.1 Myotis brandtii | reverse complement strand
GGCCTGAGCGGCAGTGCCCCCGACGTCCTTCAGGTGCACGACGTGAAGTCTTCAACGGGGTCGGGCCAGGACCCCCAGGGCCAGGGTCCGGGCCCGGACCCCGACCATGCGTGTGCCGAGTTCCTCCACGGCCTGACCCTCACGGGCTTCGGGCCCAAGAACCACGCCAAGATCCAGCTTAGCCTTTTTAAAAAGACCATTGGCGCGGTGTGTGGAGGATGATGCACATGGGCCGTGGAGGCTGAGGCAGGAGTGTGGGTGAGGAACGAGCAGTGGCCTCGATGCAGAGGAAGAGAAGTGGGGGCCAGGTGAGAGCGTTTCAGAGGTGACCTCACTCAGGGGTCCGTG
>NW_005268417.1:0-348 GCF_000412655.1 Myotis brandtii | reverse complement strand
CATCAGCATCACCTGGGGGTGTGTTGCAAATGCTGGGAGTTGAGGAAACCAAAGACGATGGGCCAGGGCAGGTAAGAGCTGATTCACGTCAGGAACATGGAGACCAAGGACCCGTGCTGAAGTGGGGTGTGGAGGAAGGAGAGGGGGCAGGGAGAATGCGGAGAGAACCCCAGAGAACGTCCAGGGCAAACTCCTCCCCCCCCAACCCCAATCATTCCAATCGGTGAGGAAGCCCTGCTGCGCCTCTCCTCTCAGGGTGGCAGTTACTTTATTTTGAAAACTTTGCACATGGGAGGCAGGGACAATGCTTGTGGAACAAATGAAATTATCCCCAACACCCTGAGCCAT
>NW_005268416.1:0-348 GCF_000412655.1 Myotis brandtii | reverse complement strand
TGGGTGGAGGTGGCAGGGTGGGACTAGGGACTGGCGAGCGGGCGGAACTGCAGACCTCTTGGTCCCTCCCCCCCACACACACACCCCCCACCACCACCCTGGCCACAGGCTCTGACCACCAGATGGCGAATGGGGAACCGGGTTGGGTGGCAGCGGTGGGGCGGGACTGGGGACTGGTGAGTGGGCAGAACGGCCGACTTCTTGATCCCTCCCCCAGGCCCACAGGCTCTGACCACCAGATGGAGAATGGGGAACCGGGGTGGGTGGCAGCGGTGGGGCGGGACTGGGGACTGGCGAGAGGACAGAAGACAGCCCTGATCACAGGCTAGGCCTAGGGACCCTACCCGC
>NW_005268415.1:0-348 GCF_000412655.1 Myotis brandtii | reverse complement strand
AGAGAGCAAGGAAAGAGGTATAAAGTGAGATGGGTAGGGAAGGGCCATGGTGAAAACTATCATTTTCTAGCCCTAAGGGGAATCCAGTGTTTCTGTACATGGTTGTGTTCTGTGCAAAGTTGCCTGGCTGAGGACGCAAGTGGGGACTGCAACTCATCCTGAGCTAAGCCATACACTTTGGGACTGGGGCTGCATGGTGCAGGGGCACCTTTTTCTAGTTCTCACAGACTTTGTGTAGTTCAACAGTGGCTGCCATCGGAAGCTATTGGAGGTGTTACCAGAATGGGGACCTGGCCCTTGGCAGGTCTGCCTAGAACCAGCCAGTAGTGTGTGGGTTCTTTTATTATT
>NW_005268414.1:0-348 GCF_000412655.1 Myotis brandtii | reverse complement strand
GGAGGGCAGATGTCTCTTTGGGATCCTGATTTCAGTTCCTTCGGGAATATACTCCGAAGTGGGATTGTAGAGTCCCATGATGGTTCTGTTTCTAATTATCCGAGGAACCTCATACTGTTTCCCACAGTGGCTGCACCGATTTACATGCCCACCAACAGTGCACAGGCTTCCCTTTCCTCCACATCCTCACCAACATTTCTTACTATTTTTAATAATAGCCATTCTGACAGGTGTGAGCTGATCTCTCACTGGTTTTGATAAGCATTTCCCTGATGAGTAGTGATGTTGAGCAACTTGGCCATTTGTATGTCTTTTTTGGGGGAAATATCTATGCAGTTCCTTTGCCCC
>NW_005268413.1:0-348 GCF_000412655.1 Myotis brandtii | reverse complement strand
TCAGAGGGGTGGTCTAGCCTAAACTGGACCGCTCCTGGCCTTCCTGTATTCGATTTGGGTCCCCTAGAGAAAAGTGCCAAAGGAGTCTGGGGTGAGACCTTATCAACATCTGCAGCATTCGAACGGGCTCTCAGTGAGTGAGTTTTTTTGAAGCCACAATCTTGGGACCACAGGAAGCAACAGGAGAATATGCTATTCATTCCAGCATCTCAAGTGAGCTGGCAAGGCCTTCTCTGGCATGTGGCTTCCTGGTTACACGGTTCCAAATTCTGTTGGGCTCTGTCATCAGGAAGTGAGGATACTACATAGAGCCCCCTACTTGGGCTTCCTCCACAGAAAAGAGCCCCC
>NW_005268412.1:0-348 GCF_000412655.1 Myotis brandtii | reverse complement strand
GTTGGTGGGATGGGGGCAGTGAATGGAGTGATATTTAAGCTGAAACCTGAAGGATGAATAGCATTTAGCCTGGGGAAGTGACAGCCTTCCAAGTGGAAGAAATAGAGTGTGTAATATCCTGAGGAAGGAAAACGTTTGGCTTGTTGGAAGGGTAGGGAGGGGCCAGAACTCCAATAAAGTAGCTCTCCTCTTTCTTGTCCCAGTTTCTTCCCCTGGCACCAGAAAAGTCTCTGAGTGTCAGGCCCTTTGGGACAGGGGAGAGAGTTTTGGCAACACATGTGACCACAGAGGGAAAATCACCTCTCCGAGGAGTCCTTAGATCAGCGGTTCTCAACCTGTGGGTCGCGA
>NW_005268411.1:0-348 GCF_000412655.1 Myotis brandtii | reverse complement strand
GTCCAAGTGTGGCCTGTGTTCCACCTGCACCAAAATCGCCTCCGGGGCCGTGACCAGGGTCATACAGAATCGAGGTCTCTCGGGGAGGTTCCAGGAGTCTGTGTCCCTGCCGGTTCCTACACCTACTCAGCCCACTAATGTATGAGAGCCCACCTTAGAATTTAGGGCTGCAAAGTGGTTGAAACAGGGGCTTTGCAGACAGACAAATCTAACTTTGAATTTTGCCTTATCTCTTAGATCTGTGTGATATGGAACAGTTTACTAGATTTAACTTCTGGGAACTGCTGTTTTAATAAATTGAGATTAACATCTACTTTGTTCAACAAATATTTGTCAGTGATGCTATGT
>NW_005268410.1:0-348 GCF_000412655.1 Myotis brandtii | reverse complement strand
CAAGGAGCGCCCCCATGATCATTAGCTCATGATCAGTGCATGTCTCATTTTTGCCATTTCACAGATGAGAAAACTGAGGCTCTGAGAGCTGATGCTGGACACAGGAAGTTCATAGCTGTATGTTAGCATCACACACACCTTTATTGCTTGGAGCCTGCAGGGGGATGGGGGTGGGGTGGGGTGGGATGGGGGAAAGTGCCAAATGCAATGGCTGCCCCTATGTGAGGCTAACCAGCTGCCCAGCGGACCCGGGCCATCGCTCCAGAGACATCTGTGGCCAAGGGGCTGCAGGGGAGAAGCCCTCTTCTGCTGTCCTGAACTGGGTGTGGGGTGTCAGGGGTGGGGACT
>NW_005268409.1:0-348 GCF_000412655.1 Myotis brandtii | reverse complement strand
AAAGAAAGAGAATACACCTATAGTTTGTTGACAATGCCCCATCCCTAATCATCCAAACTATAAATAAACCTCAAGGTCATTTTCAGCTAGCTTTCCAAACTACACGCAGAGAACTGAGTGATAAAACAGTAGCGTAATGCAAAACACTTATGTGCCCACTTTTGAAGTACATTTTTTAAAAGCATCACATCAGTTTTCCTGAAATATCCTTGAGTGGGCTACATGATTCTTATTGCTCAAAATGGACTACTATGAAAAATAAGAACTAAATAATTTCCTATTATTAGGATGACTAAAAGATTAGCCTGAAATGACATTCAGCTTTTCTCGTTCAGCAATTTCCTCCAG
>NW_005268408.1:0-348 GCF_000412655.1 Myotis brandtii | reverse complement strand
CTCCGGCCCTGGCTGCGTCCAGAACGATGTCTGGAATGATGTCTGGTTAATTAGCATTTACCTTTTTATTATTATAGATATATATAAAAGGTAGACAAGACTTCCACTCCCATTCATGGTCCCTTTAATACCACTTACTTCAGCAAAGAAAATTACTATTAAGCACTTTTTGATTGTTTTCAAATTACTATATGCTTGTGTAAATTCTCTTTATTTCTACCATCTTCCACATTAACAGATTATTGACACTTGTTTTCACATGAACACAGTATTGTGTTTTTTTTTTACTTCTTTGTGTGGTTTTATATATGTGTATGTACTTGTGTGTGTGTGTGTGTGTGTGTGTGT
>NW_005268407.1:0-348 GCF_000412655.1 Myotis brandtii | reverse complement strand
TAAGCAGGAGAGACTAGGGGTAGTTTATCCTAATACTTTCACACTGCAGAACCTCCATGATATCCTGTCTTAAGACCAATTGTGTAGGTCCCAGCCTTATGGAGTGGGGGTTATGTCCCTTATAGGCAAAGAACACATTTTAGTCCATCTTCTTAGATTCCCCAGAGGACCTACATGATGTGCCATAAATTTTTTTTTAAAACAGGAATATATTAAAGCTAATGAATCTTCTCTGTTACTACTTCTCTATTCATGAAGTAGATCAGACTTCTCAAATCATAGAGAAAACATGAGAGAAATCATAGACAAAACATGGGGCCACAACATTAGTAACAAAGAAACAGAATT
>NW_005268406.1:0-348 GCF_000412655.1 Myotis brandtii | reverse complement strand
TTTATTTGAAACGAGGCGTTTCCGTGTTCTTTCCCCTGTCATACGGCTGTCCACCCACCTTCCCTCCACAAAGGCTCCAGCAGACCGGCTGAAGGTCCTGCCACCGCCCCAGCAGCAGCAGCAGCTCCGCTCGGACCTGGGAAGGACGGGACAAGGCCAGGAGCTAGTGTCCACCACGGCCACACGGGAGCATGTGGGCCCCCGCGGGGCCTGCTGTGCATGTGGCTCTTTTTAACACAGTAAACTAGATTAGACGTCAATGTTTTAATTGCCCCTCTCCTCTGCTCTTTCTCTTCCTTCTCTTCTCCCCTCTCAGCCAGGAGACCATCACGTGTCTCTTCTTCCTCC
>NW_005268405.1:0-348 GCF_000412655.1 Myotis brandtii | reverse complement strand
CATAGATTGTAATATATTTAATTATTGCCTTCCAATTGCAGAGGAAAGCTATAATACATTGAGCAAATATATCATGATACAAAAATGTATCATGAATTGTTCTAGGGTCATGCATATATAAAATCATAAAACATACTTTCAAATGTCTTATTAGATATGTACTTATATTTCCCCTTTATTAATAAAAATAATATTTGAAAATGTTACCTAATTACTCAAGGTCACATGACTCCTGATTACCAGAGTTAAGTTTTTTCTCTTTCCTATATTAGCTTATATAGTGTCAAGTGACAAAAGATAGACTTTATGTGACATTGATTTTATGTGATACAATGTGGCTTAGATACT
>NW_005268404.1:0-348 GCF_000412655.1 Myotis brandtii | reverse complement strand
GGTCTAGGTTGTGAAGGTCCTCCCTCAGTTGTGAGGGGTCCAAGACCAACATCAGAACCTCCAGTCCAGGGTTACAGAGCTGGGAAGAGAAGTCCCCATAACTTTTGCTTAAAAGAACCTGTGATGATTGTGGTTGAGTGAGATAGAGTGTTTCTGGAGTCCCAGGTGTTCCTCTTAAAGGGCCTGTGAACACATTTACTTGGATTCCCTTGCCCTGAAGCACTCCAGGACCTACGTTGCAGCTTGAAAGGTACCAGGGACATACAGGGAGGACTTAATTATCATCAGACTAAAGCAGAGGAGGCAGTTTCCTCCCAGACAGAAGTGCTGGCAGATGTACGGGAATAG
>NW_005268403.1:0-348 GCF_000412655.1 Myotis brandtii | reverse complement strand
GTCCACTGTACCCCAAGACCCTGTTGTCTTCCATACCCAGAAAGCGGTGGAGGAAAGGAATACGGAGGAGGTAGGACCAACTCTCTTGAAGGACTCAGAAAAGGCAGAGGTGCCACTGGAGAGAACTTGGGCATATGACCACACCCAAATGCAAGGGAGGCTGGGAAATGTAGTCTAGTTGTGTGCTTGACTATAATCCTATTTTTATAAAAGATGAAAAAAATGGTTTCTAACAGCATTTTCCATTGATTTCCACAATCAATGTCTCTGGGGTTCCATTTTCTCCACTCTAAAATGAGAATGATAGCCAACTATGCTAATAATAGAGGAATATGCAAATTGTCCAGG
>NW_005268402.1:0-348 GCF_000412655.1 Myotis brandtii | reverse complement strand
AAACAACAAACAAAATAAACCACTTAATAGGTTACTACAATAACTCAGGTGAAAACTATTGATAGCTTGGATTATGATGATAACAGTGGAGATGGGATGAGCTAATATTTTAAATTTGCTGATGTGTCAGATGTGAGTTGCAAGAGAAAGGGAGTGCTCAAATGAGACACCAAGGTTTGGTAACTACAACTGGGAGAATGGAGTTTCCATTTCCTAAGGTAATGAACCTCATGGAAATAGGAGGTTTCATGGGTACTATTAGGTGCTAAGCTTTGGACACGTTAAGTTTCAAATAAGTATTAGACATTTAAGTGAAGATATCAAGAACCCTGTTGGATGATCAATTCT
>NW_005268401.1:0-348 GCF_000412655.1 Myotis brandtii | reverse complement strand
AAAAAAGTTGGTTGGTTATTGCAAGGGTACTTTCCTTTAGGGCATGCAGGGCCTATCAGGCGATTCCTGACTGACTGATTAAAATTCCCATTTCTGGGACAGCCAGACTATAATGGATAAGTCTTGGCTTGGTGGTGTAATACTTATCAGTGGCTTTCTTTTGGGCCTGTTGTCTTATTTTTAACAGTACACAGGGTCTTTTAAGGTGGGGAAAATGTCCCTTTTCCAAATGATGATAATAGACATAGTAGTTAAGTCATATTCCTGGAATCACATCCCAAGCCCTGAGACTTACTATTGGAGCAGCCGATTTGAGAGAGAGAGATAGAAACATCAATGATGAGAGAG
>NW_005268400.1:0-348 GCF_000412655.1 Myotis brandtii | reverse complement strand
TGAAATCAATAAAAATATGTATTTTTAAAAAAAGAAATCAGGGTGTTGTGACCAAGAGAAGGAGGTTGACAGCCAGGCAGCCCAAACCTACCAGCCCCACCTTCTCCATCCCCAACCTTCCCAGGCAGCGAGGTGACGGTCCGACTTCCGGCTCCCAGAGCCCCGTGTGCGGGCGTGCGTGGGCGTTGCCAAGCCAGGCGAACGTTGGCAGCCGCATCTAGAAAACAAAACCAAACCCACAGCCATTGTCAACGTGAAGATTGAGGACATGGCGGCTCTCAAGGACGTCGGAGAAGAAATACTCGACCTTTGATCGTCTCCCCAATAGTCTAATAACCAGACTCAGCC
>NW_005268399.1:0-348 GCF_000412655.1 Myotis brandtii | reverse complement strand
AGAAAAGTTCATTTAAAACATGTAAACTAAAATAAGTAAATCATTTGTTCTGAGCAAAAGAGATAACTGGAAGTTACCTCATTAAAATGTGAGATAGTTTCCAGCTTATAGAAATTTATCCTAGAATGCAAGGTATGATGTATCAAATTATAAGATAATCACTACTCATTAGGCTAAAATATGCTATATGTATTGACATAATATACAAGTGATTGCCATCATTGTTTATAAGTAAATTGTGTGTCAGACTCACATTTTGGGGGAATCTCTATATGGAGGAAGATAATGAACAGTTAGAGTTAGAATCCTATATAATAAAAACCTATTATGCTAAGTGTCAGGTCAGCC
>NW_005268398.1:0-348 GCF_000412655.1 Myotis brandtii | reverse complement strand
TAAAAGTTATTCTTTCTACACTAAATTATCTTTGTACTTAAGTCAAAATTCTGTTGTACATATATGGCTAGTTCTATTTCTGAATGCTATTGTGTTCCATTCATCAATTTGTCTTCTTTGTGTCAAAACTGCACTGTCTTGATTTCTGTAGCTTTATAAGTCTTAAAACCAGGTAGTGTTAAATTTCTCATTTTGTTCTTTGTGTACAAAGTTGCTTTGGTTATATTAGGACCTTTGCATTTCCAGGTGAATTTTAGAAACAGCCTGTCTACTCTTAGGAAACACACATGCACACACACAAAACAAACCTGCTAGGATTTTGGCTGGGATTGCAGTTACCAGGTGTAC
>NW_005268397.1:0-348 GCF_000412655.1 Myotis brandtii | reverse complement strand
ACATCACACTCTTTATACTGTACAATTTTATGGGTTTTGCCAAAAGCATGATGTCATGTATCTACCATTACAGCATCATACAGAATAGTTTCTCTGCTGTAAAAATTCCCTATGCACCTATCTAGTCCTCCCACCTTGGCAACCAATGATCTTTTTACTGTCTTTCTAGTTTTGCCTTTGCCATATATTTGGAACTATATAGTATGTAGCTTTCACAATGGCTCCTTTCACTTAAGAATAAGCATTTAAATCTTGGCTGGTGTGGCTCAGTTGGTTGAGCATCCTCCCATACACTGAAAGTGAAACGAAAATTTTGGACTGGAACCCAGATTCTTTGTCCACTGGAGT
>NW_005268396.1:0-348 GCF_000412655.1 Myotis brandtii | reverse complement strand
GCATATTAGGCTTTTATTATATAGGAGATATATATCTCCTTTTACAATTTAGCAGCCAGAGTTGAGTTTGCTATCATCTACAGACTTATGGGATTCCATGGTTGGAAAAGACCGCATAACAGCAGTAGATATGAGTCCTTGGGCCAGTGCAGCCAGATAACTGAGAGAGGTATTAGTTTTGATCTGTCATGAGGGGCATTTAAGTGGCCACTAGCTGGGGCCAGAGAAACCATCTGGACGTAGGGGACAGTGGAGCTGAAGGTGTATGGAACCACTGCACATAGCTGAGCCCTAGCTTTGTTTATAAAAAGTAGCGGGAGCAAGCTGGTTCTGAGTCCCAGGGGTTCC
>NW_005268395.1:0-348 GCF_000412655.1 Myotis brandtii | reverse complement strand
GCTTTTTACTTAACAGCACTCAACACTACGTGGCACTGCTTGCGTTCCAAGAGAATAACAACACTGTCTGTAACACAAAGAATTTTCACAGATGAATAAAACTACATCATCTAAAATGTCACTCCTCTTCACACACTTCCTATCCTCCCACCCTTACTTTATTTTATTCCCCTTAGAACTTACTAAATTCTAGCACTATATATTATCTTAAGTGTTCTTTGTCTTCTCCACCAGATACTGGCCCACAAGGGCAGGGGTGTCTGTGTTGTTTCCTGCTATATCCAGAGGCACAGTGCTCAATAGATACTTGTTCAATGAAGGAAACATTTTGATAGAAAATATTTTTTT
>NW_005268394.1:0-348 GCF_000412655.1 Myotis brandtii | reverse complement strand
TCTTTATAAGGAAAGACACCAGTCCCATTGGATTAGGTCCCACCCTAGTGACCTCATTGAACCGTAACTGCCTCTGTAAAGGTCCTGTTTACAGTCACCTGTGAGATAGTCGCTGATATTAGTAAAATTATTCATTGGGAACACACTCCCCACTCAGCCCACACATAATGTGCGCTAAAGAACACACTTTTCCTCGTCTCCAGGTTCACAAATACAATCTTCAGTGAGCACAGACGAGACTGTTCTAACACTTTCTGTGCTTCCCCATTGTCCAACTCTGACCCTGGCCAACATGGCCGCCGTCGCAGCTTCCCCCGGGGCCGCAGCTGCCCCGTCACCTTCAGTAGC
>NW_005268393.1:0-348 GCF_000412655.1 Myotis brandtii | reverse complement strand
GTGCATGTGTGTGCATGTGTGTGCACTCCTGCTTGCGTGTGTGGCTGCTCAGCGGTCCCTCACAGACATGATGTGAGCTCCCAGCCCTGTGTGGGTTCACCAGTTGTGACACATCCCACCGGTGGCCCAGCTGTCACCGTGGACAGGCAGACCCCCATCTCCGGCAATCCTCCCCCCACACACTGCGTCTCCCGGGGCCTCCATCAGACGAGGCGGCACCCCCGTCCCCAGCGCTCACGTCTGCTTCCCTGCCCCCCCTCCCTGCAGAGAAGAAGTGTTACCGGGAGACGTACATCAGCGACACGCCGGATACGCCGGAGCTGGGCCTGTGCCCTGCGGGCCGCCAGG
>NW_005268392.1:0-348 GCF_000412655.1 Myotis brandtii | reverse complement strand
AGCACAGCTAGCTGAGATCAATCAGGATCCTTCTGGAAAGGGAACTATCAAATGAAGTTCAGAATCCCAGAATTATTTGATACAGGAGTACACATTGGGATGTAAAAAGGTATTCAGCAGGTGGAGGGCATATAGGAGGCTGGGCCCATAGGGAGGAGAGATTGAGACTTTAAGGAAGAGCAATGATACTAAAGACAAAATGCCTAATTACAAATTTTGCCACTTCTGAGAACAGAAGACTAGAAGTCCCCCAGGGAGGTCTTACAGCCCAAGCTCCAGGGCATCTAAGCAAGTTAGAGGGCCTTCTCTGAAAAGGAGCTGGTACAATCTCGGAGAATGGCCCAGTCA
>NW_005268391.1:0-348 GCF_000412655.1 Myotis brandtii | reverse complement strand
TTTTTTTCTAATTAGATGTCCATACATAACTAAAATTTAGCATGTTCCAAACTTCCAAACCTGCTCTCCCTCCTTTCACAATCACTTTTTTAGTGACTGGTATCAAATTACCCAATCCTGGATATTAGGATATCTTATTTTCTTTTCTTACTGTTTCTGGTCTCATTCCTTTTAATCTCTCTTCATTGTGATATTTACACTATGATAATATAACCAACATAACCCCTATACTCCCAGTACCTGACTCTAAACTAATCATGGATCTTTATCAACTTTGGGGAAAAAAATGATAACCTCCTTTAATGACATAAAAGATCAGTGTCATGCATGGTACTCCATCTAATGAAC
>NW_005268390.1:0-348 GCF_000412655.1 Myotis brandtii | reverse complement strand
AAAATTAGAATTTGATTGAATTATACATAAAGACCATAAAATAACCATGCATTTACATTTAAAAATATAAGAAATTTCTATTTGTCTAATGGAATACCAGATCTCTCAATTCAGAGTTTATAGTTTTTCTGTCGCGGTGCTTAACTATTTATCATTCATTAGTTTTCTTTTAGGTAATTGTGACATCTGTAGAACACAAGGTTAAGTTTAGGCAGAAGCCTAAAGATTGAAATAACTCTGTATTAGAACTTTTTCCTTTTTTGAGCAAAATTTCAGTTCTATTCACATTTTTATATAAGAAATGATGTAAGGAAAAGCAGTTAGCACAGTGCCTGCCACATATAGTAT
>NW_005268389.1:0-348 GCF_000412655.1 Myotis brandtii | reverse complement strand
ATGTGATTTTCACAAGTTAAACACGTGACTTTTAAAATAAACATGTAGAGGTTCCAAAGCATTAAATCTGTGACCCATGAGTCTAGGTTCACATATAATCAAGTGTGCAGTTACCTTAAGCATAATTTATTTGATTTGGCAAGTAGAATTCTACTGAAATAGCAATCTGTACCTAATACTTCTTCAGAGAGCAACCTGATGGTTGGGGAAATGATACAGAACAGACAGGCTGTCATTATTTCTAGTTCTCTGATATTAAGGGAGGACAAAATTTCGTGCAATTTCACAACAATCATAGATTCACAATTTATTTGGAAATAAGCATTTGTGATCTATATCTTGAAAGTT
>NW_005268388.1:0-348 GCF_000412655.1 Myotis brandtii | reverse complement strand
CCCCGGCCACGGTGAGGTGGGCTGCCCTGGGCGGGTGGAGGGGGCTGCGGATCCATGCCTGTGGGAGAAAGGAGAGAGGTGGAGAGATTTGGGGGGAGGGGGGAGACGTGAGAGAGAAGTAGAGACAGTGATGGAAGTGAAGGGGGTCAGGTATTTAGCCGAAGGAAGGAGGAGAGAGCAACAGAGGTGTGAGCCAGAGACAGAGGAGTCGAGATGGAGAGACAGAGAGCAGGAGGAATAGGAGGGCAGGATGGGGAGCCCCGAGAGCAGGACACCCCACGGGGACAGAGATGGAGAGAAAACAAAGAGGTTTGGACAGATAGAGACCGTGCAAACAGGTCAGAAGAC
>NW_005268387.1:0-348 GCF_000412655.1 Myotis brandtii | reverse complement strand
CCCCGGACAGTGATTGATGGCCCCAGTGGGCAGCTTCTGTGCTGGAGCTGCTGCAGCTCCTGAGAATGTGTATTAATATTAATTGGGGCTAATTAGTTGGATGAATCAATCTGCCCCAAGAGAGCAGCTGCCCCTCCTTGGTTGATGGGAAGGAAATCGAGGCTAATGGGGTTGCTGTGGCGAGTCAGCATGATGGAGAGGGTTCCTGTGTGCGTGTGGTGACCCCAGCTGTGTGCGGTGTTGGGTTTAGGTTCCTTTACTGCTAACACCAGGGCCTGCCTGTGTGTGCCTCCTGCTGGTGAGTTATTGTGTGCTGCTTGTGTTTGGTTCTATGCCTGTGGTGTGTGT
>NW_005268386.1:0-348 GCF_000412655.1 Myotis brandtii | reverse complement strand
CAGGGTGACTCCGGGAGTCCGCTGATTTGCCAAGGTTCCCTGCAAGGCCTGGTGTCCTCGGATTATTTCCCATGTCGTCCACCCTTCGACCCCATCATCTACACGCGTGTATGCAAGTACAGAAAATGGATATATGAAACCATAATAAAAAATTGCTAATCTCTCCAACCCTATGCCCTGAACAGGAAATTCATAGAAATAAAGACATCCATGACTTGCAGCCTTATTGGACTTTATCATTTGTCAAAGTGACATGAAAAATGCCAACAAGCCCTAACCGATTTTGCTCAGTGAATGGAGGGTTGGCCTGGGGACTCAAGGGTCCCAGGTTCAAATCCGGTCAAGGGC
>NW_005268385.1:0-348 GCF_000412655.1 Myotis brandtii | reverse complement strand
CCCAGAATTTACTGGGCATGCCTATAATATTTGCCTTCCCTTTGTTCCTTCCCTGTTAATTAATAACTGATAACTGGGTTTATTACAACGGTATCAAAAGGATTCTGTCATAGAACTGAGGAGAGAAAATGTGAGGCTAAACCATAATAAATAATAAGTAATCAGTGGTGTGATAATTTGCTAATAACACTTTATAACATATAAAAAGCCATAGCTGCAATCATACTTCATATTAAATTAATGGCATACCTGCATGGATGTTATTTGAAGAATATATTCTTTAGATAAAAGTGAGATTAAAACTTTATCTTGGCTATGCCCTAGCCGGTTTGGCTCAGTGGATAGAGC
>NW_005268384.1:0-348 GCF_000412655.1 Myotis brandtii | reverse complement strand
AAATCTGGAAATAACCAATTTTATAGAGAGATCAATAAACAAATTTGTTATCAATTGAATACAATACTACCCAGCAATAAAACAAATTCAATATTCACATAAATATTTGCATTGGATCTTAAAATACCTGTGACATTAAGGAAATTACTATTTATAAAAAAGTACACACCTTATATTGCATATAATATTAGGAAAAATATAAACTAATCTAATGTAAAGGATGGAAAATGAATACATGGAAGACTGGGAAAGTCAGAAAGAGAAATAATAAAAGGGCAGGAGGAAAATGTAGAGTGTGAGAAATGTAGGATTAGAGTTGTTGGTATGAAAAATAATTAATACATAAAA
>NW_005268383.1:0-348 GCF_000412655.1 Myotis brandtii | reverse complement strand
CCAGGGATTGAACCCACAACTTTGGTGTATCAGGATGTCGCTCTAACCAACTGAGCTAGCTGGTCAGAGCAAGCTTCTCAATTTCTGATATTTCAATCCCCCTTTGTCATATTCTTCAGTGGTCACCCACCTTCCAAAAAAAGAAAAGAAGTGAAAAACCAAGTGTGCCATTTGTATGACCTGTCCAGAATAGGCGAATCTGCAGAGACAGAAAGTACATTAGGGGTGACCTAGATTTGGGGTGGGGATGGGGGGTGGAGATTGAGGGGAATTAAAAAGTGACTTTTTAAATATTTTTAATTGATATCAGAGATAGAAACATCAATGAGAGAGAGAAACATCAATCAG
>NW_005268382.1:0-348 GCF_000412655.1 Myotis brandtii | reverse complement strand
TCCTGTATGTATGATCTGCATCTACATGCCATCGGGGAGTCAGATTTTTAGAGCATAAGTCTCCATATTGACCAATTCAGTATTAAATTATTTTTCTTTCTCTACTGCAAACTCCTGCTCATGCATTTCTCTGGGCCATTGCATGCAGGCAGGTGGAGTCAAGGGAAAAAATTGGAATTACAGTAACACCAGGGATTGGTAAACATTTTTGTAAAAAATGAAATAGTGACTATTTTAGGCTTTGAGAGACATAAGTCTCTGTGGCAAGTACTCAACTCCGTCATTGTAGCATGAAAGCGGCCACAGACAATACATCAATGAGTGTGTGGCTGTGCTACAATAAAACTT
>NW_005268381.1:0-348 GCF_000412655.1 Myotis brandtii | reverse complement strand
CCTTCTGGACCCAGAGACCACTCACTTTATGACTTGGTCCTGTGGTGTGTCATCCTGGTCATTATGAGGAGGTGAGCCTCCAGATGGAGAACACACCCTGATGGCATCAGCTCTGATGGATGGTGGACAGACCTGCGAATGACGGACAGAGTGACTGTCGGACCCACAGCCTAGAACTGAGGCCCAGGGTTTGTGTCTGTTTCATTCACTAAGTCAGGCTAAGTGTCTCAAAAATTGCCTGCTGGGAGTAAGAGCTTAATGCACATTGTCAAGTGCATCTGAGTGCCCGGGGCCTCTGCTCTCTCCTGCCTTCCCCCATGTGGCTACACCAAGGACCAGGACAAGGTC
>NW_005268380.1:0-348 GCF_000412655.1 Myotis brandtii | reverse complement strand
TCAAGAGACGTGAACAGAGCAACCCTCTGCCCAGCTCACCTCCAAGGGTCCTCCCTCTGATGGCACAACCTGCTGTCACTGTGGCCCCACATGGGACCTCTCCTGGAGCCGCATCCCACACCCACCTGACTACCCCTCACTCCCACCAGGGGTGGAATATGGCCAGACTCCTGCTCAGCACCGCAAAGGAGGAAGAAACCTCAGCGAATGGGCAGTAGAGAGGGGCTTCCAGGGGTTAGTCCTGATGGTGCTGTCTCGTAGTGGGGGCTACTGGAGCCCCCCAAAAGCTCAGGCTTCTCAGAGGAGCCAGGGACTCTCACGTGCCGCCCATGGGAGGAGGAAGACGGG
>NW_005268379.1:0-348 GCF_000412655.1 Myotis brandtii | reverse complement strand
ATTCACAAAAGCAGGAAGCTCTCCTATTAACAGATGCCAATTATGAGCTCACCATTGTTAACTACATAGTAATCATTGCAAGTATTTTATAAGGTCCACGCTGCATGGAAGGCAAGTGGGATAATATTCTACACTATTTTATGGGGATGGCGAGGTTACCTGATTTTAGATTTTTGGTTATCAAATTCACCCATATAGATGAAAACTGGAGCCATGATCGTGTCTAGATGGGAGAGCGCTGGCTGTGCTTCAAGACTCAGGACACGTGCTTGGCACCTGTAGTGATTGAGCTTCCCAGGTTTCCTGGCTGCACACAGGCTGTTCAGGTTGTGCAGCTGCTGTAACTTA
>NW_005268378.1:0-348 GCF_000412655.1 Myotis brandtii | reverse complement strand
ACCTTCTCTCTGTATAAATAATAATAGCATTTGTGAAAAATGTTAAAGCACAGCCAACTAATTAAGTCATAATATGAACTAGTTGACTCAAAATTTTAACATAATATTAGTTATAAAAAAATCAGTTTTGCTAACTGTGTTCTCTTACTGTTAGCGTAAATCATCATTTATAATATGAAAATGGCTGAGAATTAATTTACAATTATCCTGTCTCTACACAGAAACATACACACACTTTTTTGCTTGTGTGTTCTTTTGCTCTTTTGTCGTTGCTATGCTTGGTGCGTGTTTTTATAATATTTTATGTTTGAACTAGAGGCCTGGTGCATGAAATTCCTGCACTGAGGG
>NW_005268377.1:0-348 GCF_000412655.1 Myotis brandtii | reverse complement strand
TGTTGGGAAGAGGGGAAAAATACGAGTTAGATGGGCCACCCTGCTTTTAAATGTTTGTCCCAGGATTTTCCCACACTTCTGTCCCATTGCCCAACACTTGGACATATAACACAACTAGCTGCAACGATGCTTTAAAAATGCATATTTTGGTGCAGGTGGCATGTACTAAGCCAGCGATTTTCAGCTGGTGTGCCGAAGCACACTGGTTTGCCACAAGAATTTTTGAAATATGCAATACCTATTCAGTCAGGGGCACAGACCTCTTTCTCTTAGATTATCAAATTTTAAAAAATGGCAATAGCCAACATAAGAATAGCCATCCAGTGTAAATGAATCAAAATTATACCT
>NW_005268376.1:0-348 GCF_000412655.1 Myotis brandtii | reverse complement strand
GGCTGACACTCTATCCACTGAGCCAAACCGGCAAGGGCCCATGTTGCAGGAGTTTAGACAGAGGGAAGCAGAGGAGGCTTTGGGAGCTCCAAGAAAGGAACCTAACCCAGCCTAGGGTGAGGGACATTCTAGGGGGCATCTTAGGTCAGGTTCCCTGGAGACAGACTCTGGGCGGGAGGTCTGCGTGGGGCCAGTGTCAGGGGAGTGTTCTTGGGAGCCGTACCTGTGGGCCTTGATGTCTCACATGGACCAGTCCCTGGCTGTGAGCCGCGCCAGGGAGGGTGACCTGAGAGCAGCCAGTGCTCTGCCCTGGTGGTTGGGGACTAAGTGCCTTGGTCCTGAGGGGGG
>NW_005268375.1:0-348 GCF_000412655.1 Myotis brandtii | reverse complement strand
ATTTTGTGCACTGGGCCACTAGTAATAATAATAAAAAAATAAGAGGAGCATAGAAAGGCTGACTCAGCCACTCAGGAAGCAGGAATAATTATTCCCATTTTACAGACGTGGAAGACTGAGGCCCGTTGAAAGTGCAGAGCTCAGCTCCAACATTCATTGCCCCCAAAAGCTTCATGCAGGTGCCACAGAATGGAGAGGACTTTGCCAGCCAACCTTGGTACCACGGTCTCCTGTCCCGCCAGGTACTGCCTCCTGCAGGCCCTCAGCACCATGTGATGGGGAGCCTCTCCTGCCCATGACCTGCCGGAGACTCCTAGGCCCTAGATGTGGGATTTAGGATCAAGGGCT
>NW_005268374.1:0-348 GCF_000412655.1 Myotis brandtii | reverse complement strand
GGCTTGCGGAACCCTTGGCTGAGCTGGCTCGGCACAATAAACACCTTCTTCTTCACTGAATTGCTTTTGCTCCTTTGTCGAAGATCATTGCCTATACTTGTGTGGGTCTATTTTAGGCTATGTAGTGTGTTTCATTGAGCTATGTATTCTTTCATTAATACTATGCTGTCTTGATTAAAGTGTCTTCAGAATATGTCTTAAAATGGTTAGTGTGAGTCCTGCCACTTTGTGCTTTTTTAGTACTGGGCTGGCTTTTCCAAGATTATTGTCTTCCCTTATAAATTTTAGAATTATTTCATTGATATCTACAAAATCCCTCTTTCACTTTTAAGGACTCTTGTGTTTATA
>NW_005268373.1:0-348 GCF_000412655.1 Myotis brandtii | reverse complement strand
TTTAAAAAAATAAAATAAATAAAAAAAAGGAAATCAGGGGTTCTTAACTTTGGTGCCAGGGGTCACTATGGCAGTCTGCTGAAGCCTGAGGCCACCACTACAGACTGATGTAAATGTTTGTAAATGCATACCGTAATATATACAGGATTACAAACAAAAAGAATTTTCTTGAACTACTGTTCTTTCTGTGGATTGCTTGGAGGTCCTTGAACCCAAAGTGAAGAATTTCTCTACATCTGGTGACTAGAAGGCTGTCCAAGTATGGGACCTGTGAAGCTGAATTACATGAGCCTCAGTTTCTCAGCTGTAAAATGGGAAGAGCAATAGTGATTTATGGTAATCCCAAGG
>NW_005268372.1:0-348 GCF_000412655.1 Myotis brandtii | reverse complement strand
AAAAAAATAGTGCAGCCCTCTGGGGAAGAGATCCGCTACAAGGGAGGTGAGCTGACTTGCCCACACCCGACACGGAGCTGGCCACAGGACCAGGCTGCAGATTTTGAGGGATTGCTAAAGGGAGCTGTCGCCTGCCCTGCTATCTCGCATGATCTGGGAGACGAAGCAGGGATTTGTGGGCGGGGAACGAAAGGGCTGCTCACTGTGGCGTTAGATGTTTACGACAGTTATGGGGACATTCAGGCCCCAGATGGACGTCCAAGACATCTGGTCATTGATGGCAACACATGCAAGATCCTTAGAATCAACTCTCTCCTACGTACATACCTCCTGTTTGACGCCATGTCT
>NW_005268371.1:0-348 GCF_000412655.1 Myotis brandtii | reverse complement strand
GTTCAACCTCCACTCTGAGCTAGTGGGGAAATGGAAGTAGGAGCATAAGGGGACTGGTGGCAGCTTGAGCTGAGGCCCCTGGGCCCACTGTGGTCAGGCTCCTGAGCATCACTCCAGTGTCCTTTCTGCTTCCTTTCTCCACCCCCACTCTGATTGAGTGCCCCTAACTATCCATGCTTGTTCCAGGGCCTTTACACTTGCATTGACCTCTGCCTGGAACGTCATTACCCCAGATATTCTCATCCTCTACGTTGCCAGCTGATGACAGACCAGGTGCTCCCTTCCCCTGGCCTCAGTTTTCCCTACTGAACGATTGCCAGAAGCCGGTCCATCCTTGCTGCTTGACAC
>NW_005268370.1:0-348 GCF_000412655.1 Myotis brandtii | reverse complement strand
GATTGGCCCTGATTGCCGACCAGGCCTAGGGACCCTAACCCTACACGAATTTGTGCACCAGGCCTCCAGTCTCTTATATTTGTAATGGACTCCTTTTTGAACTTCTAGGCAAGAGGTACTAAACAGCAAACTGTTTGGGTCTCTGGATCAGGGATTCGGACTTGATGTATGGTTACCAGTTTTCAAGTGCTGACAAAAATTTACCAAGAGATTTACCATGATGATGTTGCACAGGTTTTTATTGTAAAGGAAAATCATTCTGGGGAAAATTAAAAGGTATAGTAACAGCTTGACAATTATTTGCAGGAAAGTATAAAAATAGTGATAAAACATGAATATGCAGATACA
>NW_005268369.1:0-348 GCF_000412655.1 Myotis brandtii | reverse complement strand
GAGGCTGAGGCAGCAGGTGGGGAGGCAGCTGGAACCTAGGCCGCTGCCACATCAGACACAATGAGGGGGATTAGGGATGGGCTTTGCGTCCTCCATTTGAAGTGCCCGGCTTTTATCAGAGTGTCTGAACCTTCATATCCTTTCCAGGGAGCTTTTATTGCTGCCTGTGAACTGGCCTCAGGTAGGTTCCAGCTGCCGCCCGGTGCAGAGGGCGCCCGCACTTCTGGGGCCTTCCCTTGGCTTTAACGGTGGAGGGCTTTTCAGGGCTCACGGCGCTTGGTACTTAGAAGATTCTGGAAGAGTCCCTTTTTCTTTTCTTTTTGGTTAATCCTCACCCGAGGATATTTT
>NW_005268368.1:0-348 GCF_000412655.1 Myotis brandtii | reverse complement strand
ACTTTCCTACTTAATCATTCAAATAATTTCCCATATGTTAGAGATACTTATACTTGTTTACTCCCATGGCAATCTGCTTTTAATATCAAATATCAGTCTCTTTATATATATTCTTCAGTTGCTTCCATCGAGTTTGTAACTCCATGACATGTAGAATTTGATCATACTTTGGCAACCTTTATCTTTAACTAAATGACATAGAACATAACTGTTTAGGTAAATGACCATGAGAAAAAAAAACCACGAACAAACAAAAACAGAGGTTCAACAACTTTAGGACCAAAAAGATAAACTGTGGTCATAAAACTACTTATCCTATATAATAAAAGCATAATATGCAAATCTACT
>NW_005268367.1:0-348 GCF_000412655.1 Myotis brandtii | reverse complement strand
ATGACTGTTAATAGTATCTAGACAAGCATCTAAGTATCTGTCGAATGAATAAAGAAGTGGATGAATAAATTATAAACCTGCCGTACTGAATTGCATGGTAAATATCATTTTGTCCATTCCTTATTCTCTTATTTTCCTCACTTTGTTTTTATTCAATTAGATAGAAGGCAGTTAAAAGCACTTCTTTACTAAATGAAGCAAATTAGAAGTAAATATGGCCACCTTAACTGGGGCCTGGTGTGTGCTTGTTAATATTTTCATTTATTCCTGCCTCCTTTCCTCCCCTAACTTTCACAGCTCTCCTCAAGAAGTAGCCCCCCTCTCCTGGCTCAACCTTTGGCCTGGCCT
>NW_005268366.1:0-348 GCF_000412655.1 Myotis brandtii | reverse complement strand
AAAAAAAAACAACTTCTATATATTTTTAAAATATAAAGATTATAAATAAGTAAGAGCACAAATGTATTTAAAGACGAGAATTTATTTTTAATTTGCCTTGCAATGGCAATATTCACTGAATTTGTATCTGTAAAACGAAACTCAAACAGTCACTTTTCTATTACTTATGTGGTAACAGTTTCTGTAAATTGAGACTCAGGTGTCACTTGAAGAAGGGAGAAGCACAGAACACATGAAAGGTGGCTTTTCAATGGACAGTTGACCTTGATAAACTAATACCTAAAATATGTCTGATACTTTCTGTTTTTATTCCTTACTAGAGGCCTGATGCACAAAATTTGTGCAAGG
>NW_005268365.1:0-348 GCF_000412655.1 Myotis brandtii | reverse complement strand
TATATGTGGAATCTATTGAACAAAATAAACTAACAAAATGAAAACAGACTCATTAGATACAAAGAACAGACTGACGACTGTCGGGATTGGGGTCTGGGTGACAAAGATTAAGGGATTAAGCAAAAAAATAACAACTCATAGACCGACAATAGTATATGGTGATTATCAGAGGGAAAGGCGGGTATGGAAGGTAGAAGAGGGTAAAGGGGAGATAAAAGGTGTAGGAAGGAGGCTTGAGTTGGGGTGGTGGACACACAATACTATGCAGATGGTATATTCTAGAATTGTTAACACCTGAAACCTATATATTTTTATTATTTTTGTTAATCCTCACCCGAGGATATTTTT
>NW_005268364.1:0-348 GCF_000412655.1 Myotis brandtii | reverse complement strand
GAGAGAGAGAGAGAGAGAGAGAGAGAGAGAATTTGTGATGCAAGTGAGTGCACCTTTAGATATGCCTATGTGTGGGGGTTGCCCCTGAAGAGATGTGATTATGGGATGTGGGCCACGTAGGTGTGTGTATCCTCCATGTTGGGCACACTGTGTGTCTACAGTGAGCAGTACTAACGAGCTCACCAATCAGGCAGTGCTCCATGTGGCTGCGCAGTGGGTGTGCCCCTCATTCCACTGGTAGGTCCCTCCCCGTTCCTGCTGTCCTATTAGGAGAAACCAGCTGCAGCCCCTACTGTACCGTGTGCGAGCAGGTGTGTGAGGAGTCCGTGTACCTACTGCTCTCAGTGT
>NW_005268363.1:0-348 GCF_000412655.1 Myotis brandtii | reverse complement strand
TATTAACCAATGTCACTCCAATAAATTTAATAAAATACCTGTGTAAATAGGCCCTGTGTTAGATGCTAGGCTAAGTGCTGAAAGAATAAAATGGTCAACTTTGAACTACATATCTAGCACAAGTATCTTTTAAAAATAAAGATGAAATACAGACTTTTTATATCAATAAAAGCTGAGGGAATTTAGTGCCAGCAGATCTGCACTAAAGGAAGTCCTTCAGGCTGAAGGGGGAAAATGAAATAATATCAGAAAAAAATTGGATTACACAAAGAAACGAAGATTTCTAGAAATGGTAATTCTGTGGAAAAGCAGAAAATATTTTTCTCATTTATAATATCTCAAAGACAA
>NW_005268362.1:0-348 GCF_000412655.1 Myotis brandtii | reverse complement strand
GCCAATACTAATAAGTAGGGTCTTATTAGGCTTTTGCAAAAAACTGACATTTGAGTTGAAATGAAATGTTTGAGGTCTGCATTTTGAGAAAACATAGTGTTGGCATGTTCTATCTCTGTGTATTTAACAAGAGGTGAGAAGGTAGAAATTTCTAGTGACATCACACCAAAGTTTCATGGAAATCAGTTAAATGCTTAAAAGGGGGATACTTTGGATAAATCACAATTTCTAGGATTATGTATCTTCACAATTTATTGAAAAATTTTAAAAGTATTGCTTAACAATGTTATTGAATCTGAACCCAAGTAATCTTTTGACCTGCTTCTCAAGTGAATTCTCACAAGGGGG
>NW_005268361.1:0-348 GCF_000412655.1 Myotis brandtii | reverse complement strand
CCGGGGTGTCCCTGAGCCCCGGGGTGTCCCTGAGCCCTGGGGTGTCCCTGAGCCCTGGGGTGTGGCAGGCGTAGCTGTGGCTGGGACTCGCAGGCAGGGCCGAGCTGGTCTCACGCGTGGCCTGTGTGAGTCTGTCTGTTCGTGGGCGCGTGCCCGACGCTGCTTCCTCCCCCCGCGGCCTCACAGTCTGTCTCCACGGTGCTGCCTTCTGTCCCGTGATGGCAGCTCTGCACCCGGGGGGAGAGGAAGCTGATGCCTGGAGGGAAGATGCCGTGGGTGGACGGCGGGCCTGTGGGCTCGGGCCGATGTGACTGGAGGGCAGAGACCTGTGGCTCTCAGGGCGACGGG
>NW_005268360.1:0-348 GCF_000412655.1 Myotis brandtii | reverse complement strand
GAACGGAACGTCAGCCGGGGAGACTGCACGGCCCGATCGGGTCCCCGGGGTCAGTGCCACCGCACACCCAGCTGCAGGCTAATGTGAGAAAGAAGCGAGAGTTCCTTCCACGTTGGAACTTAGGAGCTCATTAAAGAGATGGAGGAGCCACCGTCATGGACCTGGGAGGCAGGGAACAGAGACCCACCCGGGTCCCCTGGCCTAGGTGTCCAGATCTGAGCTGGACAGGGAACTCAATCTTAAAATTTATTTCATTTTAATTCATTAACATGTAAAAATAGGTACTGTTGATTCAGTTGTTAGAGAATGTTTAAGTATGTTTGGAACAACGTGGGTATGCAAATCTGT
>NW_005268359.1:0-348 GCF_000412655.1 Myotis brandtii | reverse complement strand
TTTCTTCAGGTTATGTTTAAACATCAAAAATGGTATTTTCTGTTTAGTTGTTCACTATAGCGACACGAGGACAGGGACTTCTGTCTGGGCATCCCAGTGTGTCCTGAGTGCCTGGAAGAGGTCCTGACATGCTGTTGATGCTCAATGTATACTAGTTAAATGAATGAAGTATTATTTATCAAACATGCATACTGCCATGCTTACACATTTATACATTTTTATGGAGTGTTTGCTATGTGCCAGGTACTTTTCTACGAGCAGGGGATAAGCAGGAACCAAAGAGGCAAATATGCCCTCTAAGAACTCACGTTCTAGTGAAGGTAAAAGATAATAAGCAAGGTAAAAAAA
>NW_005268358.1:0-348 GCF_000412655.1 Myotis brandtii | reverse complement strand
ACTGTCTAGTTTCTAGCCTGTCGGGTTCTCAAGTCAGGCCGCCTGGCTCAGAGACTTGTCCTTGGGGATGCGACCAGGAGCTCACCTGGGGCCGGAAGTGAATTGAGCCCTGGCCCAGGTCCCCAGGCGTAGCCCCTGAATGCGATGGGGTGGAGCTCATTGGCCATAGAGGGAGAGACGTGTGGGAGGGAAAGGAGACTAAGGGAAAAGGTTGCTGTCTCCTTTTCCCCAGAGGAGTTAGGGAATAACTTACCAGCAAAGAGAGTGGCGTCGGGGTGACAGGCTGAGCCCCTGGGAGCTGTCTGAGAAATGCATGCCAGCCAGAGAGGTGTCGGAGTTACTCAGATC
>NW_005268357.1:0-348 GCF_000412655.1 Myotis brandtii | reverse complement strand
TTTTCGCCAGTTTCACTTGGGAGCTGATCAGCAGGGTTCACACAGTCCTCCTGAAAGTCAGCCCGCTCTTCTGATGCAGTGATTTCAGAGTCATGGATACTTGTGCTGAACTCTAGGCGAGGACCTCACACTCATGAGCTACTTCTTTCCTTTATGATTGTCCATTCTAACCATCTCCAGAGTCCTCCTGGGTCTCTTAATGTTGTCAAAGAAAGAGGCGTTTACCCAATCACTGATGAACAGTCAAGTGGCCCTTGTAGAAATTCCAAAACAGCCCTCCTGAGGCAAAAAACTCATGTGGCCGACCATGGTTCAAAGTGTGTGTGTGTGTGTGTGTGTGTGTGTGTG
>NW_005268356.1:0-348 GCF_000412655.1 Myotis brandtii | reverse complement strand
GCTTCACATTTAGGGAATACTGGATTCTATAAGACTACATTCTCAGTGCTTTATCTGACTTGATTGCTGTACTTAACATTTGAATAGAGAATTCAGAGAGGGAAAAAAAAATCAATACCCATCGCTAAACTAAGGGAGTGGGATTGAAGAATAAAGTTGAGTTGCAATGAATTTAGAAATTCTAGCGAGGAGTTTTATGCCAACTCAAACTTCCAATCTCAAAATAATTGAACTGCCAAATTACTTTTCTTCCTGAGTTAGGACAGAAGCTATATAAAAATTTCATTATTTTTTTCTATCTTTTATTGTTGGGGGCAGAAATAGAATATTGGGGACTAGCTATAATTA
>NW_005268355.1:0-348 GCF_000412655.1 Myotis brandtii | reverse complement strand
TGGTGTGGGGACTGCTCACTTTCTGTAGGCAAGAATTCAGTCAGACGGCACCTACCTGCAGAGGAGGCTGAGAAATGTAGGCTAGCCATGTGCCAAGCAAGAATGGGGGAACAGTTCTTGGTGGGCAACTTGCCGTCTCCACTAAGTAACATGGAAAGAGCCCGAATTCCAGGCTGCTTGAACCAATTAGCTCCAATAGCTTGCTAGGGGCAAATCTCTCCACTTCCCCAGCCATGAAATCAGGGAGTTGTCGGAGCTGACCTCTGATATATTGACAAAGTCTTGTCTGATGAGATCTTAAAGAGGAGAATTTAAAAAAACATTATAGGTGCCCTGACTGGTTTGGCT
>NW_005268354.1:0-348 GCF_000412655.1 Myotis brandtii | reverse complement strand
ATTCCCGTTCTGTTTGTTTGTTTTATGGAGGCTTTCTTACACAGCAGGAATGAGTAAATCGCTGGCCATTGTGGATGTTCAGCCTCCAGCCCGCCCCTCTCCAGAGCTGGCTCCTCTGTGACCAGATGCCATCCTTAGCAGAGGAGCAAAAGTTACTTCACTAATAAAACTGAAGACACCTCTTTACCTCATCACTTAGGAAATCCCAATGGCTTTAGGAGCTCTGTGTCAAACAGGACAAAACCCAAATATATCTTCTTGTTGTAAGTCACGATGTCACAGTATCAATATTTATGGTCACCACAGTGGGAGCAGAATGACAGGAAACAGCCCCTGTGCTCTCTGGGA
>NW_005268353.1:0-348 GCF_000412655.1 Myotis brandtii | reverse complement strand
AGACAAGGCCCGGCCCGTCAGATGAGTCAATCAATCAAAAAATTCTTATGAAACTTAATCATAGAGGGTCGTGTTAGGGAGTGGGGAACAGATTAAATTACCACGGTATTAGATACGGGAAATGATTTCTGTCAAAACCATCTTTCCTGCAATTATAATATGTTAATTATGTATTTCATTAAGTAAGTGGATTAGAGCCGCACAGACGGAGTCACGTGGCGGCTGAGTCACGGCCGCGCTCGGAGCGGAGGGGGATCCTGCGAACCAGCCGTTGACTCGGAAACTTCCTCCTGCTCCACCGGAGTCCTTCCCGCCCCTGCAGGGCCCGGGCTGGAGGGCAGAGGTGCT
>NW_005268352.1:0-348 GCF_000412655.1 Myotis brandtii | reverse complement strand
CCCAGGCCTTGAAGAAAGAGAAATAAAAGCAAGGACTGGCACCCTCCATCCCAGGACACCATCCATGGGATGGCAGGATTTACTGAGACCTCCTCATCCTCAGCAGGAGATGTTATACTTTCTTCCCAATGATTAGCACGTGATGATAGTTACAGATGTAAGATTTTAGTCTGGATATGCTTGGCTGAGTTTGCTTAATAGAAACATGACTTATGGCTTCAGATGAGACACAAAAGATCATGCTGGCTTGGGGCTTCTTTTTCTAAACCCTGAGCTCCTGCACCCTTTTGCACAACCTCCACTACCACCACCTTCTTAAATAGGGCAGTAGCTTGAGAATGTGAAGTT
>NW_005268351.1:0-348 GCF_000412655.1 Myotis brandtii | reverse complement strand
GAATATCTTTGGGGGGAGGGTGGCTGCCCTCCCTGCACGGGGGTTGGGGGGGCGTAATGCCCTGGGCTGGACGCGGCCCTTGATGCGTTGCCGTCAGTTACTCACAGGTGGTTCCCGAGCCCAGGAGGGAGTCACTGGTTCAAAAGCCATGAGCAGTGTTTTGCCACTAAAGGGTCCTAGACCCAGTGACGAGCCTTTGGCTGATCCAGGATTCCTGCCTCTCGGCCCCTTCACGTTATGCTGTCGGAGGTCGAGGAAAGGAGAGGAGATAAAACAGAAGTTTGATAATTTAAGGCTCCTTTCATTAGAAAGAAAATCTGGGGTGAAGATGTTAAAACAGACTTGACA
>NW_005268350.1:0-348 GCF_000412655.1 Myotis brandtii | reverse complement strand
GACAGGTGAGCCATTTCTCACAGCTGGAGAATGGATGCTGAAAAATCTCCAGATACATTCAACTGCGATCCTTTTTGCTTATGTCTCTATTGGGACAGTTCCCCCCTCCCCTGGCCCAGCCCCTGACCCCATCTGTGAACAAGGATGAGGTTGGTAAGTCTGGAAACTCACCTGGCTCCTTCAGCTCCCCGCCTCAGCTTCCCTCAGGGACTCACATCCCAACTCTTAGAACTCTGGGAATCTTAGGGGTCAGGCCCTGATTCTTGCTGGGACCCAGTGGAAGTTTGATCTTCCAGAGGTTCTCTGCAGCCCAGTAGTCTATTCACAGTCCTAGGGTGTCCCTAGGTT
>NW_005268349.1:0-348 GCF_000412655.1 Myotis brandtii | reverse complement strand
GGGGCTCATGCACTGTAGATTTTTGTGTTCTTTTTGGTGCCAGCGTTTTGGGAAGCAGTGAAGGAAATGGAACAGGCTCTCAGGCCTCTGAGCTCCACTGAATTCCTACCCCATGTGACTCCCAGGGCACGGCAGGAATGGCACACGGGGAGAAACCCAGCATCCGGGGAGGGTTTCTGGCTCCGCGGAGAAGTCCCCGAACCCATGCTTCTCCTCCTTCCTCCCTCCTCGGCTCCATCTCTAAGCATCACCCCCCGTAGCCCCTCACAGTCCTCCTACACCCTGCTCTGTACTTTGCCTGGACCTGGCCTCCACCCTGTGTTCCAGGGGGGTTAACAGTGTCAACAC
>NW_005268348.1:0-348 GCF_000412655.1 Myotis brandtii | reverse complement strand
GAATGCTGGAACCCTACATCTTGCATTATTTAAGCCCTATGCTCTTCAGGTTCTGTTTAACCAACATTCACATGATCCACAAGCCTCCTTCCCCTCTAACCAATCCTATAGCCTCATACCTACTTATTTACACTGCCATCTGAACTCCCATTAGCTGTATTCCCCTTTTTAAAGTTCAAGACAGTGTTTTTTATATAGAAGTAGGTTAGTGCATGTCTGTATTATTGCATAAGTGAATATTGTATACATATCTGTTGAATATTGTATAAGTAACATGTTTATTTCAATATATTTTTATTTTTTTATTATTATTTTTAATCCTCACTCAAGGATATTTTCCCATTGATT
>NW_005268347.1:0-348 GCF_000412655.1 Myotis brandtii | reverse complement strand
CCTTTTTGAAGTTTACAATTGGTATAGCGCTTGGGAAACTGATTGGTGTTCATTATCAATGTAGGGTCTGACTGTTACTCAAATTTTGAGGAGAAAAGTAGCTTTAAAATATAACATAAACGTGTATGAGTTTCAATAAAAGGAATTAAGTTAAAGAGTATGTCTGATGCCAACTTCTTTTGTTACTGGTTTTAACTGTTGTCCAATTGTTTACCCTTCTAAGTTAGAAAAGCAAACAATTATTTGAAATCATAACACATGTAGTATAGGCAGTCTGCAAACAGAAACCCAGTGAATCAACAATATTGGTATGTGGTGTAGTGTGTGTGTGTGTGTGTGTGTGTGTGT
>NW_005268346.1:0-348 GCF_000412655.1 Myotis brandtii | reverse complement strand
TTATAAATAGTCATAAGCAAAAACAAGCAAAAAAAAAAAAAAAGGCAAATTGTTTATCGGTCATCTAGGCTGACAACTTGTTTTCTGTGAGTCCCAGAGACTGTATGTGTGTGTGCTTCTGAATAATTTTTGTAGCTCCAATAAAGTATACTGTTCTAGATATTTATATACCATGCTGGAGGGGTTTATAAATGACCATCTCCATGCTTCAAGGGACATGACTCAAGAGTATGTGCTTCAAAAGATAAATACGGTAGTAGTGGTCTGAGCAAAATAATAATCTTGATGGAAGTAAACTGATGTTAACAGAGTGCATCTGTATGTCTGGATTTATGTTATATATTTTTT
>NW_005268345.1:0-348 GCF_000412655.1 Myotis brandtii | reverse complement strand
TGGGATGAAATGTTCTGTAAATATTAATTAAATCCATCAGATCCAGTGTGTTGTTTAAGATTACTGATTCCTTGTTGATTTTTATGTCTGGAATTTATCCAGTGATGTCAGTAGGGTGTTAAAATACCCTACTATGATTGTATCTCTATCAATCTCTTCCTTAAAATCTTCCAAGAGTTTAAAAAATATATTTAGTTTGCTCCTATGTTGGGTGCATATATGTTTACGAGGGTTATAGTTTCTTGTTGGTTCGATCCCTTTAGTATTACATAGTGACCTTCTTTGCCTCTTGTTATGGGCATTGTTCTGCAGTCTATTTTGCCAGATATTAGTATTGCTAACCCAGCC
>NW_005268344.1:0-348 GCF_000412655.1 Myotis brandtii | reverse complement strand
TATATATCTATGCTTTAACCTATAATCTATATATCTGATGTTTATAATATATATATACATATGTATATATATGTATATATATTAACTGACTACATGCATGTTTATTATGTATTGCATATTGTATATAAAATGATGTACATTGGCATCATTATTACATACACATACAATCACACTAGCTCTGGTAGCCAGAAGCCTACATTTGCTATGAAAGAAAAACTTATCTGGGCCTTGATTTCTTCATTTCTATCAAATCAGTGTACCAAACCATTTGTGATAAAGGTTAAATTGAGTGAGAAATACAAAGTGTCTCAATGGACATTATTTTTCTTCATTATACATTGTTACTTT
>NW_005268343.1:0-348 GCF_000412655.1 Myotis brandtii | reverse complement strand
TCAGCACACGCCCTGGTGGTGCCCGGCCACAAATTCCGTCAACCCCACGAGCTCTCCCATCCACTGCCCTGCAAGCTCTGTGCCTCCGCCCCCACCCGAGGCTTCCCTGCCCCTTTCCCAGCATAAGGACTGCGGGCTCCCTTGCAATGCTGCCATAGGACTGCTGGGCTCCTCCCCACCCGCCCGGACTGCTAGTCTGCATCCCTCAGGTCCATTCGCCCCCCGGCCGACACCTGCACGTTTCTCTCCCCCTCAAACCTCTCCCTTCCCCTCCTGCTCTCACCAGGGGACCCCGCCATGGGCCTCGGCACTGGGAAAAGGAAAGCAATCGGGAGAGACGTTCCCACG
>NW_005268342.1:0-348 GCF_000412655.1 Myotis brandtii | reverse complement strand
AGGTTTCAAGTGTACAACTCAATAAAACAATCTGCACCCTGATTAGTGCATCCATCATCCAAAGTCTCTTCCTATCACCATACCCCCTCCTTTGCTCACCTCCTTCTGGCTGCCAGACCCCTTTCCCACTCGCCATTACCACACTGTTGTCTGTATCTATGTGCTATGTATATGTGTATTTTGGTTAATTCCTTCACCTTCTTTCATCCAGTCCTCCAGCCCCCTCTCACCTGACAGCAATCAGTCTGCTCCATGTATTCATATTTGTTCTTATTCTTTTTTTAATGTTATATTGATTTCAGAGAGAGGAAGAGAGATAGACACATCAATGATGAGAGAGAACCATCG
>NW_005268341.1:0-348 GCF_000412655.1 Myotis brandtii | reverse complement strand
CACATTTCTAAGAGTTCTCTTCACAACTGAATTATAAACATCTTGATGGATTGTAACCTGCCCTATTCATGGCTGTATTCTCAATGCATAGCAAAGTACTCAGTATTTAGAAAATGCCTACTAAGACTTAACTTACTGAATTAATTAACCCATTAATCATGATCTTCATATTACTCAGCACAACATCGTGTACACAATAGGCTCTCAATAAGCTTCTGAAGATTGATTGATTCTCCTTTTAAAAATTTTAAGATAAAACAATGTCCATGGTTGGCTCTTTTTTTTAGCTTTACTTATAAATGGTATTTCTTTTTTTTTCTTTTTTTGTCTTTATTGATTAAGGTATTA
>NW_005268340.1:0-348 GCF_000412655.1 Myotis brandtii | reverse complement strand
CTGTGCTTCTCAATATTTTTTGAGAGAGTCATAAATTTACAGATTATAATATCAGGTTATTTCATTATAAACATGCTCTCATCATTACTTAATTTGTTATCATGAAAAATAGAGTTGATGCCAAAAAACTACCTGAGATAAAGAGAATCACTCTGTAATGATAGAAAAACAGTGAAATGAAGCAAGGAAGATGAGAGTGGCACTATTGAAATAATTTATCACTTTTCTCTAAAATTATTAAGTGACTTGCCTAAAAATATACACAGCTGAAATGGGTGGAGCTAAAAGTTTAATTCATGCAGTTTTGCTGTAGATCAATGGTTCTTAAACTTTAATGTACAGCAAAGT
>NW_005268339.1:0-348 GCF_000412655.1 Myotis brandtii | reverse complement strand
TAAAGTCATGGAAACAGAGAGACAAAGACAGACAAAAAGAGAGAAACTGGTTCATTAATTTATAATCGGTATACACACTAGTGGACCAATCAGCATGTGGCAAGTAAGTGAGGTATGATTGAAATCATGGCTTATTTTATTTTATTTTAAAAAATTCATCAATTTTAGAGAAAGAGAGGAAGAGGGATAGAGAAAGTGAAACATTGATTTGTTGTTCTACTCATTTATTCATTCCTTGGTTGATTCTAGTATATACCCTGACCAGGGATCAAACCCCAAACCTGGGCGTGTCGGATGAAGCTCTAACTAATTGAGCCTACCAGACAGGGCGCAGATCACTGTTTTTTT
>NW_005268338.1:0-348 GCF_000412655.1 Myotis brandtii | reverse complement strand
AAAAAAAAAATAGATCTCAAATATAATGCCATGTAGATAAAAACCTACAGTTAACATCATACTTAATGGTGAAAGACTAAATGTTTTTTCGTTAGTATCAAAAACAAGGGAAGAATATCCTTTCTTACCTCTCCTATACAACAGTTACTGGATGTCCTGGCCAGTGCAAAAATGCAAGGAAAAGAAAAAAAAGGGGGAGGGGACTGAGTATGGAAAATAAGAAATAGAACTATCCTTATTCACAAACAGCATGATTGTTATATAGAAAATCTTAACAGAGCAGAGGGAAAAAAAGTCCCCCTAGACTAGAGCTATAAAAGAGAATGTAGGAAAGTCACAGAATCCAAG
>NW_005268337.1:0-348 GCF_000412655.1 Myotis brandtii | reverse complement strand
CTTCCTCTCTGAAATCCATAAAAAATATATTAAAAAATAAAAACGATAGACCTTGATATTTGAAACAAAACCAGGGAAAAAATCCTTGATGTCCTTAATCAAGTCTACGTAACCATCAAAGACTCCGGCTTTCCCTCAGGCCTATCGCTTGTCAAGATCAAATTGCTCACCGACGCTGGCAAGCACCTCTTTTTCCCTACGCTTTCACTTCTGCCCATAATGCTTTTCTTCAGCTTGCTGTTACTGAAGGTTGAAGATTTAGGCAAGATATTGTTTCCTCAAGAATGCCTTATGGGAAGTCCCTACAGTAGAGACGGGTACGGCCCTAGACCCGTGGCCGGCAAACTG
>NW_005268336.1:0-348 GCF_000412655.1 Myotis brandtii | reverse complement strand
AGAACTATCCTATTCTAGAACAAAACTATATACTTGACAATAGTTACAAAGGGAACAGTTATTTTAGACATTTTTAGATCATAAACAATTTCTTTGAAAAGTATGTGAAATGCAAAAATTACCTTTGGTTTCTAAGGTTTTCTTGAATATCTTCAGAAAACTTAAAATATGCCCATAAGTAATTGACTTAAATAAGCAATATCGGTCTTTAGGTGCTTTTATGGGGGTTCCATGATGTAAGCAGTCATTTACCTAAGAGGGGTGTCTGAGGAGCAAGGACGACAGTGTGATAGGTGTCAGTCAACCTCTATGTCTGGAGCTTGAATTAGAGTCTGTGTGTGGCCAGAG
>NW_005268335.1:0-348 GCF_000412655.1 Myotis brandtii | reverse complement strand
GGGGGCGCCCACTTCTATGGGAACTGGGGGGTGGGGGTGGGCGAGGCGGCTCCCGGACCTGAGAGGGGACTGAACTGCTCCGTGAAGCTGGGCCCGACCCTGACCCTCCCTCCTGGCCCCTCCCTCCTGGGCAGGGAACCCTTAAAGCTTGTGTGGGGTGAACCCTCCTCTGTGAGGGTTGGTCTGTCGCAGGTGGGGTTTGTATAAACTGCAACAGAAGCTCAGCTAGCTTTTCTCTTTCTCTTTGGGAGGAGCCACAGCTACGAGGTCGAGAATGAGTGTGTCTGTCCCGCCGTCCATCTGTCCTGCTAGCCGGAGTCCCGAGGCCGCGGTCAGGGAATGAGGGTC
>NW_005268334.1:0-348 GCF_000412655.1 Myotis brandtii | reverse complement strand
TTCTGCTGATCTTTACCTAGTTGTTCTATTCATTGGGGTTATGACATTTTCAATTATTGTTGAATTGTCCACTTTTCCCTTCAACTTTGTCAATTTTTGCTTCAAGTATTCTGGGGCACTGTTACTAGATGCATATATGTTTATAATTGGTACTTTTTAAAAAATGGAAATACTATACAAAGGTATTCCCACATGTCATGTCCCCACACATCTTTCTCTTTTGCATTATTATTGCCATACAGGTTATATCTTTATATAGTACTAGAGGCCCAGTGCACAGATTCGTGCACAGGGTTGGGGGTCCCTCAGTGTGGCCTGCACCCTCTTGCAATCCGGGATCCCTCAGGG
>NW_005268333.1:0-348 GCF_000412655.1 Myotis brandtii | reverse complement strand
ACCTCCTATGAAACAATTTCAGCTTTGACATAATCAATAACACATAGTACATCTGATGAAAAAGAGAAGGGCGTGATCTAAACCTCAGATATGTTACAGAATGGTTCAGTGTCCCTGGAGCAGAGAGTGATGCTTGGGAAGGAGGATCAGGGATGATGCTGGAAAACCAAGAGGGTTGAGCTAAATTGTGAATGGGCTCATATACCATACTTTGGAGGTTGATGAATTGGAGGCAGGAAAATCAGGTAGCAGTAACTGAAATTATCTGTCACATGAATGACCTCTTGATGAGTGCATTACCACTGGACCAAAAATAGTTATTTGGTTAATTACCAGCAGTTTACAACA
>NW_005268332.1:0-348 GCF_000412655.1 Myotis brandtii | reverse complement strand
ATGCAAATTAACCATCACTCTGCAACAAAGATGGTGGTGCCCATAGTGGCTGAGCAGGATGCTGGTGGCGTCACCCCAGCAACATAAGTGCAGCAGGCAAGCCTGGCTGCAGGCAACAACTGGCAGGGCATGCTGGGCGGTGGCGGCGGCAACCCGCAGGCAGGCAATCGGGCCCGCAGACAGCACCCAGCAGGACCTGCTGGGCAGTCGCCAAGGTGAACCTTGAGCAGGCAAGCGGGGCCCGCAGGCAGCACCCAGGATATCCTGCTGGGCGGTCGCCACGGCGATCAGGGATCAGGCAAGCGGGGCCGGCAGGCAGCACCCAGCAGGGCCTGCTTGCCCATCCCT
>NW_005268331.1:0-348 GCF_000412655.1 Myotis brandtii | reverse complement strand
AAAAACTGTGTTGCATATTTTACTCTCCAAAGAAGGAAATATCAACACCATTTCCAAGCCTAACCTACCATAGTAAAGTAATGAAAAATGGTTAGGAACGGGAAGACCTGCTTTCTGGTTCCACAAGTGCCCCTAACTATCTGTGAGTCAGTGCAGGCACCTCAGTGTTCTAATCGAGGGAATAAGGGGTCCCAACTGGAGGATTTCTAAGGGTTTTCCAGCCCCATAGTTCCACTCTAATACTTGCCCAATAATCTTGATTAGGAGGACATATGAGAAATAACCAGAAAGAATGTTTTCTATTCAATAGGGCACTTACTCAAATGGCCAGATTTTTGTTCTTTTTTT
>NW_005268330.1:0-348 GCF_000412655.1 Myotis brandtii | reverse complement strand
GTGTTTATTGCCCATTATCAGAGAATTAGGTTTCCTAAGTGTAGGCTTTCTCTCTCGTAACACAAACCAGTGAGTATTCGGGAGTCACCAGGCCCTTTTGTACATTACTCTTTGGGAGGTGGGACGCGAGGATTCTGACACTCTGGCTACTCCTATTGCCATGAGTAACGACGTCTTTTGTTTCAGATACAGAACCTATGGAATTACAGCCAACCTATTCACTTCAAAATAGGATAACATCTCATGTCATTCCCACTGTGTGAGCATAGGAAGGTAAGATGCATTATATATTTCAAGCCTTGTGATATAGAATCAGCCTGGCCGGCGTGGCTCAGTGGTTGAGTGTTG
>NW_005268329.1:0-348 GCF_000412655.1 Myotis brandtii | reverse complement strand
CAGGTCCTTATAACTTGGAGAAACAAGAAAGGGAAGAATATAAAAAGAAACAAGAGAGGAAAGAGAGAGGGAAGAATGCTTTGAAAACTTGGTGACACCATCCATTGGTGTCATGTATTGAGTTCTCACCCTTGTGATCATAAAATCCTTCATCCATGGTAGAAGTTAGAAATGCAAGCGCTGGACATGAAGCTGGCATGGGAGGAGGCAGAAATACTCTTGCCCTGTAGTGCTAACATGACTGGCCTGAGTAATGCTAGCTTCATTCAGCCCAAAAGCCCTGTGTGTCTATAGTGTTTTCTTTTCAAGCATCACAGCCAAGAGGCATGCCAAGCTGACCTAAAAAAA
>NW_005268328.1:0-348 GCF_000412655.1 Myotis brandtii | reverse complement strand
GCCTGCTTCAACTCCCACCTCCTTGAAATTAAACAGAATACCCCTGCACTTTCTCCTATGGAGATGAGAAAGGCAATCACCATATTGACCTTTAATCTTCAACTTTCTTCATGGGCTCTGGTGTCTAGATTCTTCATCATTTTTGTCAGGCCTAGATTCTAGCTTTCATTGCTCCTCTTAAAACATGGTGCACAGACCTATTCTGCCGAGGAGAATGTGAGTCTCTTGGTGGCAGAAATGGCACCTATCATAGTAATGGTTGATTATTCACTGCCTAACAAGGTTTTTGGATCATTACAGGAGCTCAGTAACTATGACTGAATACATTCATGAATATAAGCAGTACCC
>NW_005268327.1:0-348 GCF_000412655.1 Myotis brandtii | reverse complement strand
GCCCTCCTCAGCTTTATGAAGCTGCTCTGTGTCCAGCACTGTTGGGGACCTTTGCATGTGTGACGTCACTGTGGGCTCACCACAAGGCTACAGGAGGGTGGCATTGTCCCTGCTTTGCAGATGGGGCTCCAGCTTCTGGGTCAGGCTGAGAGGGTGCCCTGGGTCCCCATTCTGGGGCTCAGGATCCAGCATGCTCTTTGCCGAGGCTTTCCCTGGCCTCTGCGTCTGCTCTGCCTGGCTGGGCAGGTGCAAATGCTGGGGAATGAAAGGCCCCCAGGCTGCCCTTCACCATGACTGATGGGACTTGGTGCACAAACACCTGGGCAACCTCACCCTGCAGGGGGTGCC
>NW_005268326.1:0-348 GCF_000412655.1 Myotis brandtii | reverse complement strand
TGAGTTCATATCCTAGCCCTGCCACATATGAACTAGCTGCTTATCTTCGGGTGACGTTCGTCACTTCTCCATGCCTCAGTTTCTTCATTTATAAGATGGCGATAACAGCACTGAGCTCACAGGGTGGCTGTGATGATCAAATGAATGAATACACTGTAAGCCCTTGGAACTGGGCCTAGCATATAGGAAGCACTAATTAAATCTTAGCTAGTATTACCCCTCAGGGACATTCCTCCAGGTCAACTTGTGTCCTGCCAATTTGTCGTTTTAATGCTACATAATATTTCATGATGCTGATGAACCTCAATTTATTCAGCCCTTCTTCTGTTGGTGAGTACTCTCTTTATT
>NW_005268325.1:0-348 GCF_000412655.1 Myotis brandtii | reverse complement strand
TCAACAAGAAAAATGTAGATAGTTGTTGTAGGTTGAATTGTGCCCCTCCAATACCTGTTTACATGTGTCTTTCCTGATTAACATGGAATTCCTCCAGAGACCATTCATCTTCAATATTACATAGGCCTCCAGTTCATTGACCCCCCACTATCAAACACCCACCATGACCTCACTTCTTATCCAGGTTAGACACCAAGGCCCAGCATTTTAAACATTCTTCCCTTGGCCTCTTTCTCTATTGCACTCTCCTGGAATATCCCAAACCTCATTAAATCCAACTATTTGCCTGCTCCACTCCTGAACCCAAGCATGTAACTTGCTTTGGAAAATGAAAGTGATTGGAATTGA
>NW_005268324.1:0-348 GCF_000412655.1 Myotis brandtii | reverse complement strand
GGGAATAAACCTGCAACCTTTGGTTGTATGGGACGACGCTCCAGCGAGAAGCCGCCTGCCAGGGCCCACATCTATAAACTGTTCACAATTCAAAGCACATGCTGACATTTTTCTTAGCCGACACTGAAGGGATAAAATTGGTTAGTGATTTTTTAAAAAAATCGCCCATCATAAGATTTTACCCATAAAAATGGGTAAAAAATTTGCCCACCAGTCAAATTCAAACGAGAAAAAACATTCCGGAAGTCAGAATGGAACATGGTCCACAAGTCTTGCCTGGGGAAGCCTTGAAAAGTTCAGAGGCCCGGCCGGTGTTTGAGCGTCGACCTAGGAACCAGGAGGTCACGG
>NW_005268323.1:0-348 GCF_000412655.1 Myotis brandtii | reverse complement strand
GCAGGGACTGGAAGAGAGAAACGGAATTCTAATGACAGGAAGGCCCAGAGTTCCCATAACTGTCCTGGAGTTGGGGAACTGAAAGTGGCCTCTCTTAGGCTGCATGCAGCAGGGCAGGGCACAAAAGTCCAGGTTGATGATACTGAGGCACCCTGCAGCCTGTCCATAATAAGGGTAGTGGAGTTTCCAAGTCCCACTCAACTCTTATCTCTCAAACTTTTTTACTCTTGGGCTAGCCATGTCCTCCATTATCTTCCCCATCATCCCTGCTCTGTGTGTGTTGCACAGAACGACCTTTAGATCCAGGGTGAGTGAAGAGAAGAGGTCAGAGACAAGGCTGGACAAGCA
>NW_005268322.1:0-348 GCF_000412655.1 Myotis brandtii | reverse complement strand
CCTCAGAATAAAAACCCTAATATGTCTCTGAGAGCCTGAGTTTACTCACTTGGCTTCAAGCCCTGAGTGTCAATGTTTCTACTATAACCTGATGTCGTTATATGAAATATTAAAGCCAAAGTGAGGTGTAGAAAAGACAGGGAGGTGTCAGACTATTCCCCTATTATGACTCCATGTAAAGGAAGACAGGACCAAACTGCACCTTTGGGAGAGCAAGTGAGTGAAAGGAAAAGGAGGATAAATTTCCTCAGGAGGCATGTCCACTCATTGCCCAGAGGCCACTTCCCAAACACCTACCTTGAAGGGGGAAAGTGCATTCTAATAGTCGGTGAAAGGATTCCCATGTCT
>NW_005268321.1:0-348 GCF_000412655.1 Myotis brandtii | reverse complement strand
TGTGGAAGAATTGGAGTAAATGATAAGTGCTGTCATTGAAAATAAAATGTGAATTTTTAAAACCTTTGGATATTTAATGCCAACCTTTCCTTTAGAAAGATCATATATCCAACATGCTTGGTCCAAAATTCATTGTATGTTATCATTTAAATAATCTTACCTAGTGTATAGGAAAATTGTTTTTTTCTTGTTCTAATGTGTATTTCTTTGATGCCTCATGAGGTTAGTCACATTTTTTCATATGCTTATTGGCTTTTTAATGTTTCTCTTTTGAATTGCCTGTTAATGTGTGTTGAAAGTTCCTGTTCACTCTGTCTTCCTCCATATAATAAAATAATAGTATAAATG
>NW_005268320.1:0-348 GCF_000412655.1 Myotis brandtii | reverse complement strand
CTCTCTCTCTCTCTCTTTCAGAGACCTCTCTTGACTTCAAAATCTAAATCAGATCTCTTTCATAGATTTTGTACTTATCCACACTGGTCATCACAAGGTATAAGTAGAGAAGGTTCTTGAATAACATTGTTTTATTTAACTTTGTTTCATTCTAATGTTGATAAGGGAAAAAAATTGATTCCTGGCCGGGGCCACTCTCTGTGTGAAGTTGGCATGTCCTTCCGTGTCTGAGTGGGTTTTCTCTAAGGATTTCGGTTTCTTTTCTTAGATTCATTTTCATGTTTAATACTTGAAGTGTTTGGGGTCTTTACTTAGAAGTTTGGTGATGTTTTTGTGACCAGAAATATG
>NW_005268319.1:0-348 GCF_000412655.1 Myotis brandtii | reverse complement strand
GTTTATTTTAATAGAGACAGGCTGAATACAAAGGGCTGAGATAAATGAGTAATCAATAATGAGTATTTGTGTGGGCCGCATGCAGCCCACGGATTGCAAGTTTGACATGCTTGTTTTAGATGAAACTCATAAAATTTTACTCTTCCAACAAGCCCCCTTGAAAACTGTTGAGAAGTTATCTCTGTTATTATTGGCATCTTCCTTCCTGCTTCTCTGGTTATAGACCGGGACTCAGCTGCAAGCACAAAGGTGGACATATGTCTAAGACTGGCCAATGATAGTATCCCCTGAGCTGAGCCATCACAATTCAACTCGCCATGAAATGTGTTCAAAGACAAATGCCTCCAT
>NW_005268318.1:0-348 GCF_000412655.1 Myotis brandtii | reverse complement strand
GGGGGCCGGGAAATGTAGTGCTTAGGAGGAAGAGGAGGCATCTTTATTGATAGTCCCTTCTGCAGGTGCTGTGGGCCCACAACTATGGGTCGGGGGAGGCTCCCTGAAGGAAGCAAAGCTCATCTTATTTGATGAGTAGCAGCTAACCAGGAGAAAATTGGGGCGGTGAAGGAAGATGCATGAGAACAAGATCATCACAGACAGAAGGAAGAGCATGGGCAAATCATGAAGTGAGAGAGGATGGTGACGTTAAGGAATTGCAACAACATGGGTTCTCCCGAGGGAGCAGAAGGAAAGAACTGTGGATGCTTTTATAATTGGGTAGTCCATATTATAGGGTTTAAAACT
>NW_005268317.1:0-348 GCF_000412655.1 Myotis brandtii | reverse complement strand
ATATGTAGGTAATATTCAAATTAGGCTGTAACGGGTCACGACCAGACAGGAGGAGGTTGTGCGCGCAGGTGAGGCTTGCATTGCGCTGGCTCGGGCAGCCCTGGAATGAACACAGGCAGGGGGACAGGGCAGGCCTGGGGCGGAAGTCAGGCATTGGTCCCAGCCACCCACGGCACCAATCCGGCCTGACTCCCGCGACGACCTGCGGGGTGCCTCCTCCTACGGCGGGAGGCGGGGGGCCTCCTCATGTGATTTTAATCCTGCGCTGGGCCTCTAGTATTATTAGATAACTCAATAAGTACTAGCTATATTCCCAATTTATGTTGGCTTCATGTACCTCTAAATCTT
>NW_005268316.1:0-348 GCF_000412655.1 Myotis brandtii | reverse complement strand
GGACTTAGACCAGCCGAATTTCAGCTGCCCTAACTACCCCTGAGAACAAATGCTAATTATCGGTTACCACGGAGAGTTGGTGGTAGTTTGTTATGCAGCAATGACTAACTGATACACAGCCATCTACATAACGTGCGTTGAGAGACCCAAATTTCTATCGAAAATCTCTGTTTAACCTCAATTTTTTAAAAGTAAAAACAAATCATTAAGCACCCACTGTGTGCCCATTCCCAAGTTAGGCATGATGTGTTCAGAAGTTTTGGTTACTGTCTTTCAGGAGCTCAGCCTAGGGAAGTCAGGAAGGTAAACAGATGATGTCAATGAAAGCTTCCTGGAGGAGAAAGACCC
>NW_005268315.1:0-348 GCF_000412655.1 Myotis brandtii | reverse complement strand
AGCAAGCCCCCTTCTCTAACATTTCACAGGGATCCTGGGGGGCTTTGAGTGCCCCCTACCTCTTGCCAAGGGAAAAGCAATTCATTTCATTATAATCAATTGAGAACTCATTTCCCCCATGTTTCCTTATATTTTTCTGATCTCAGTGTCAAGACTCACCCATTTACTGACTGAGTCTCTCAGCAGAGTGGTTTGTGGAGGAGCGAACCAAAACGAATCTACTGATGTCTGAACTGGTCTTACAGCGCTGGGCTACAGCACTCAAACTAAAGCGGATGAGGGGAGGCTGAGAACCGTCAAAATCATAGGGGAGTGGCATGAAAGTCAACCTACTGATGAAAGTTTTCC
>NW_005268314.1:0-348 GCF_000412655.1 Myotis brandtii | reverse complement strand
CTTTCCCTTCTTCACTCCACATTTGATGTGTCTAATTTGATCGAATGAGATTCTTCTCAAGTGCTCACTGGGATTTGAGTCCTACCATTAGCCAACCCATTTGGTGATGGACCAGATCCCCTGCACAGCTTTCTTTTTTTTTTCCTCATGGAATTGGCCACAGCTCCTCAAATCCTAAGCTTTGTTCTGTGTCCTTGCTCCTGAACCACAAGGATGCCATGATTTTGACAGCAAGTTTTGCTGGTATCCATTGATTCTTATACTGAAATCTCTGTCAATTAAAATAGTTTCCAACCTGGGTCAGACATGAATCAACACCCTCCCTCCTAAAACACACACACACACACA
>NW_005268313.1:0-348 GCF_000412655.1 Myotis brandtii | reverse complement strand
ATAATACTATTATGAGCCAACTGAGTTTCTTCTGGTTTACAGCTACTGTGTGACACCAGTTCTAGACTTCTCACCATCAGTGCATGCCACTAGTCACCAGAGGTCATGAGAAGAGAAAGGGGTCACAAAGGAATGAAATTATTTTGAATATTCTGAAAAAAACCAGATCTCTGGCACTTGCAAGGACTTCCACTTCATCTGATTCCTCTTTTATCCCTCTTCAAATTGGATAAGACATGATAATTTCAGACCCTGTTTCCAGGGTCAGCCACTCTGCTATATCTTTCTCACCCTGCACTCTCCTACAACAGTAGGATTTGGAGCCCCTCCTTCAGGTCTTACATGCTT
>NW_005268312.1:0-348 GCF_000412655.1 Myotis brandtii | reverse complement strand
AAGAGGACAAGGCACCCAGGTAAACAGAGAGAGGGGACGCTGGCCACAGGGGAACCCTGTCTGAGACTATCCCAGTTGTCACGGTGAGAAATGACTAGTTCCTAAGCCAAGGCAGGAGCAGTGAGTGTGCAGAGAAGGGGATGGATTAGTGAGTTAATGAGAAAGCAAAGACACTAGGGTCAAATGTGGCAGATGAGCCCACCACCAGGCCTCAGGGGGATGCTGGACAGAAGATGGGACCCTAGCCAAGGGGGCAGGTGTGGGAGAGCGAGATGACGTGACCAGTCATGGGCACAGAAGGACTGATATGCCTGTGGAACACCCAGGGGAGGTCATCCAGGAGGCAGC
>NW_005268311.1:0-348 GCF_000412655.1 Myotis brandtii | reverse complement strand
TGCTCGCTCACCTACTGCACCTGCTGGCTGTGTGGCCTTGGGCACAGCGGTCAACCTCCCATGCCTCCGTTTCCACTTCTGTAGAATGAGGGTCATCATGGCAAGGAGTCAGAGGGATCTAGTGGGTGTGACCGTGCCCAGCACAGTGCCTGACACGCAGCAGAGAGGCTCTTGATAAGGGACAGAAACTCATTCACCAGACATGGCTGCAGTGTCCTCACCTTCCCTGGAACATTCTGCCCCCAGGTCACCAGCGCAGCATAAAAGCTTTGGGACCAGATGGATGAGGGTTTGAATCTCAGCTCAGCCTCTGCAACTGAACATCCAAAAAACAAAAACAAAAAAAAA
>NW_005268310.1:0-348 GCF_000412655.1 Myotis brandtii | reverse complement strand
GCACTGAGCCAGGATGGCCTCTGTCCTCCCAGATCTTACAAGTTCTCCCATAGCTGCAGCTCTTGACAAGAAGCCAGAGTCCCTTGTCTGGGGATCTCACTTCGGTAGCTGTCAAAGCAACACAGTTTGTCTGTGTTAGTCTGTTTGCTTGCAGTGGTTTGCGTTCTGGCTCAAGTTTTATGGTGTCATAAATAGCAACATAGATTTGCACTATGTGAAGTGTTTACTCAAGTGCTGTAAGTCTTTTCAGTCTGAATTTCATATGTGTTTCTGCCTGGCACAGAGTGGGCACACCATAAAATATTAGAATGCCCTAGCCCAGTGGTCGGCAAACTGAGGCTCGCGAGC
>NW_005268309.1:0-348 GCF_000412655.1 Myotis brandtii | reverse complement strand
GCTGGCTGGGCTAGCCAAGGCAATTTAAACACATACTTTGTCAGAAGCAGGAAAGAGGTTGGGAAGGGACCTGTGGTCTCAGGGATTCTTGAGCAGCAGCCTTTGGAGGACCTAAAGATCCTGGTGTGGACACGGTCTCTTGGGATAAGGATGCAGCTCTAGCAAGGGACGTCACAGGAGTGGACCCCATCAACTACTGCCTGTATCTCCACCTTCACATTTGTCTACTTTGCTCCCCTTTACCAACCTCCCCGCACTCAACCCCACCACAGGGGCTGGTTGCCTTAGAGACAGAACTAGGGCAAGAGAAAGGAAAAGTGTCTACTGGGCCGGAGTGTTGTATGCTCC
>NW_005268308.1:0-348 GCF_000412655.1 Myotis brandtii | reverse complement strand
CTATTTGTTCCTTTTAGATCTCTTTGTCTTTCAGAAGTCCTGATTGGATTTTTCAATGCTAAGATGTTTTAATGCCTTCTGTATTCAGTATTCCACGTCTGAACAGTAATTGTTTATTATCCAATCTATGGGTACTCATCATGTTAACTTCATGGCTTGGGGTAAATACAGCTGAATTTGCCCTGGTAAAGGGGAATAGAGTAGACTGACATCTGTTTTTGTCACAGTGAACAGGATGTGGTTCTAATATATCAAGAGTTAGAAAAGAACTAGGCAAATATTTAAATGTTTCTTTCTGGTCTTTTGATACTGGGATACTTAAATGCAACTTTCTTTTTCTTTTTTTTT
>NW_005268307.1:0-348 GCF_000412655.1 Myotis brandtii | reverse complement strand
GTGGGCGCTTACCAGTGTCACTTCATCTCCTTGGACAGACACGTCAGGTCTTCGGAAGTGACACAAGGCTACGATGGCAGCAATGCTGGCGGCATCAATAATATTTCCATCATGATTTAATAAATGTAGGTCCACACGTATCTGCCAAACCTGAATGTGAATTTAAAACAAAAATAAATCCTAACTGATCACAACCAGTGGCTATTTAAAAGTAACACTATGTGCCAAATTGTCTCTTGCTGTTCAAAAAGGGTTACTTCTTCTCTTGTTATCAATAAAACTATATTTAGAAAAATGTTAAGTCAGACCAACATCTGAAATACCAATAGTTCACCCTTCTATGAGTCA
>NW_005268306.1:0-348 GCF_000412655.1 Myotis brandtii | reverse complement strand
TTGGATGAGGATTAACAAAAGTATATGGGATTTAGAATAAAATGCAATGAGCATGAGTCTCAATTTTGTCACTTTTGTCTGTGTGACATTAGAGAATTTAGTTTCCTCATTTGGAAAATTAAAATATTATTAAGGTTGCTCTAAGACTAAATGAGATATTAAATTCCACTTTCCAGAACATAGAAAATACCAGTATTTTATAATTTTACTTATTGACTGAGATCTTCATAATTTGGCTTTTTATTTCTCAGGCCGGACATTTTATAAGAACAGATAACCACACCTGAAAAGAGTTAAATGACATGTTTCAAGCTAACTTGCCTTATATCACTTCTGAAGAAATAAAAA
>NW_005268305.1:0-348 GCF_000412655.1 Myotis brandtii | reverse complement strand
CTAACCTAGGCTAGTGCTTCTATTTTGGTCTCTTGAAAGTTATTCAGTTTCTCAATGTCAGATACTCTCTGGAAACATCAGTCAATCTTGAGTGGTAGTTAAACATTTAGAAGCATAATTTAGTGATGTGTCTTTCATTCCAAGTTCCTAGATTGTATTAAACAGTTATAACTTTCTAGGGAAAGAACATTCATTCCAGTCCACAAATGATAAATGAGCACCTTTCTTATGACAGGCATATTGCTTGTTTGTAAAACCAACCATAATTTGGAAATAAATGAGTCCACGTGTGGTGTCTGGTCAAGATGGCCACATAGGTAAATGCTGTACTTGCATACTCCAACAACA
>NW_005268304.1:0-348 GCF_000412655.1 Myotis brandtii | reverse complement strand
ATTCAGTTGGCAATGAACATGTTTCTCAAACATTAGACAAATATAAAAATTACTTCCTGTTCCCACTTATGCAAAACTTTTACCCATTCTCTCCTCACACTATTAAATTCTGGAAACATGAGACAGGGAAGATATTTTATCATTCTAACATCTCCAAAATGAATAAACATGGTTCATTTATTTCTAAGCATAACAGTGCAATAAAATTATTACAATTAAGTTATTTAGAAACCTTGTAGAACCCTATAGGATTTAGGCACACAACCAAAAATGTTTTATTTGATATTCCACATATATGTGGTAACCAAAAAATAAAGGCCAAAGTGAGCAGCATCAAGCCTTTATTTA
>NW_005268303.1:0-348 GCF_000412655.1 Myotis brandtii | reverse complement strand
AAGCAACAATCCTAGCACACACTTATATACATCCATACATATTGCTCTGAAATTCATAGACATCTAACCTACATAGAGCCTATTTTTGCCAAGAAGGGGAAAGACAAATAGGAGAGAGAGAGACAGAGAGACACTATGGTGGGAGGAGGTGGAGAAGAGGTAGGAGCAGAGAAGAAAGCCGGGGAAGCCAGATTTCTCAGTCCAGGGAATGCAGGCTTCAGAGGTGTACTGTACTGCCCCCTATGTTTGACTTTAGTTATTTGCTCTAAGGTGACAATTTTCAGACTTTTAGGTGCTTTAGAGGGGAGTGTACAGTTAATACAAATTCTCAGGCTCCACTCTTAAAAT
>NW_005268302.1:0-348 GCF_000412655.1 Myotis brandtii | reverse complement strand
CCTGTCTGGGATCCCAGAGCCTCACTAATCTAGAGCTCCTTCCTTCACACTGGAATATCTGCCTGTTCTTAACAGGCTTTCAGGAAATGCTAGGAGCTTCTAAATCACCTACTGTACATCCATATGAGGCCAATTGACGACAAGTGGTAAATGTACAGGTAAATGGATTTTCGTAGCATTTCTTTCTCATCCCTTCATTTCTTGACCTGACGTTTCAGCTTAGGGAAAGCTAATACAACAGCTATAGCCACTTACATGAAATTGGTGAGTATCGTTTCTGATGTGTAATTGCTAAAGAGAAAAAATATTTAAGTATATTCTACTTTTCTGGTGACCAAAGCATTGAGT
>NW_005268301.1:0-348 GCF_000412655.1 Myotis brandtii | reverse complement strand
CAGGGGGCAGATGCTCTGACTGGTTGGTTAGCTTGCTGCTGGGGTCCGGCCTATCGGAACTGGGCGAGACAGCTCCGGATATGCTCTGCAGCCCTCCCTCAGTACCTCCCGGGGTCCCTCGCTGACCACCAGCCCCAATTGGCCCCGATCAGGACTGGGCGAGACGTGCACTGGGCCTCTAGTATAAAATAAAGTAAAATAAAACAAACCAAAATAAAACAAACCAAAATAAAACAAATAAAAAACAGTAAAATCTAATGCCTGACAATCCCCACTCACCAAAAAAACAGGAAGTTCCAAATAAATGTAGTAAATCAATGACCTAGGATCCACAACTTAAAATTTAGG
>NW_005268300.1:0-348 GCF_000412655.1 Myotis brandtii | reverse complement strand
CCCCCAAGTGCATAAATTTTTGTGCACCGGGCCTCTTAGTTGGCATATATTTTCTTTTCAACTTAATTCATGTGCTTTAATTTCAAGGGCCACAGTTTTTAATAACATTCAATACGTTGGAAAAATATAAAATGAATTCTTATTGAAGTGAAACTTAGCATTTCAATTGTTTAAAACACTAAGTTATATGACTGTTGGTCCCCGGGTGAAATTCAAACTGGCCCTCAGTTGAGGAGGGTAAGCAGAAACCAAAGAAAGAGGCAGACTACTTTTCAGATTGGTTGTTGGCAGGTTTATTGTTATTTTATTTTTATCTTTTTAAAAATATGTTTTTATTGATTTTAGAGA
>NW_005268299.1:0-348 GCF_000412655.1 Myotis brandtii | reverse complement strand
GAGGGATGAAAGGAACAGGAAAGATGGTGGAGGGCGGTGGTCTGAGGCCAGTGCACCCACCTGCTCCCCGCCCCCTCTCTTTCAGGCCTCACTGGTCCTGCAGGTGTCCTACACACCGCTCCCCGGAGCTGTGCCCCTCTTCCCACCTACCACTCCTCTGGACCCCTCCCCGACTCTGCCTGACCAGGATATGATGGCTGGTGAGGAGCCCCCTCACCTTGGGAGGCCCAGGGAAGAGGCCCAGCCAGGCTCCCGAGCATGGGGGCGGGGCCCCAGTGAGGCTTCGGCAGCCTGTGCGGCCTTGGGGGGCAGGGGAGGACACGGGGGAGGGGGGGATCCTGAGAACTG
>NW_005268298.1:0-348 GCF_000412655.1 Myotis brandtii | reverse complement strand
GGTGTTACTGAAAGTCCAGCTCGCAGCAGGCTTTTCTCAGAGAGACGTTTTCTCTGCCCGATGCGACGTAACTGCATGGATACAGGTGGGGGAAGAAGTTTGTTTTCTCTGCCCGATGCGAAGTAACTGCGTGGATAGAGGCGGGGGAAGAAGTTTGTTTCCTTTGCCCCATGCGACGTAACTGCGTGGATAGAGGCGGGGGAAGAAGTTTGCTTTCTCTGCCCCATGTGATGTAACTGCATGGATGCAGGTGGGGGAAGGTGCCCAGCCCCGGGGCCTGACCCCCAGACCCCCTCTGCTGCCCTGAGTGCGTGCTCGCTGCTGCTCTCCCTTCCACAGACGTGCTGA
>NW_005268297.1:0-348 GCF_000412655.1 Myotis brandtii | reverse complement strand
AAAAAAAAAGGTATAATTTTGATTCATTCATACCAAGTGGCTATTGTTGTGTTGGCTGTTGTCAGTTTTTCACTTGACCTTCTAAGGGAAAAGAGGTCAGTGGCCCTGAATACTAGTAAATAGTCAGGTCTTGCATGTTTTAAAAACTCCTGCAGCACACAGGTTGAAAATCACAGGGCTAATCAATAGAAACAAGAGTTAAGTTTCTACGGCATGTTCTGAAAACAAAAATATCACCAAACTTCTAAGTAAAGACCCAAATTACTTCTAATATTAAACATTAAAATAAATATGAGCTAAACATACATTTTAAAAAGATGAATAAGATCTCTCAAGAAAATGGCAGCA
>NW_005268296.1:0-348 GCF_000412655.1 Myotis brandtii | reverse complement strand
GTTTGCCGACCACTGGTCTAAGAGAGCTGACCTATGCTTGAGAAATGAGCCGACCCGTGAGCCCCACAATATCCTCCCAGTAAATTCCCTTTTGCTTCAGTTATCCAGGATAAGTTTCTGGAACTAGAAAAATTAGGCGAGTCTGAATTTTGTACCATGAAGGTGCTTGAAAGCAACAGATCTTCAGGGAGATTAAATTATTTGGAATTGGTTATCTGGCTGTGATGAGACAAGATATAGCAAAGCTGCCATTCATATTCAAGATGGCAATAGCAGTGAGACAACATTACATTATTGTCTCTGATTATTAGCATTTAGAATCTACTTAGGAGAATGGATAAAGAAGGT
>NW_005268295.1:0-348 GCF_000412655.1 Myotis brandtii | reverse complement strand
TTTAATCATTTACTTTGATAGCTGACATTTGAGTTTCTAATTTTTCATCATCGTAAATCACACTGTGATGAACACCTTTTTACCAAATTATTTATTTGCATCTCTGATTATTTCTAAGATAGATTATTTGGACATGAAATGGCTTGCTCAAAGGGAAAGACCATTTTTGCAATCTTAATTTATAAAGAACTCATGGTCACTGAAGAAAATTAGGAACATACAGAAAAGCACAGAGAAGAAAATAAAAACCAGTTGTAGCCACTTGCAATAACCAACATGAAATTTGGTGTATAATTGTATCTGTGCATCTCTCTATCTTTCTAGCCCAGGGATCAGCAAACATTTTTT
>NW_005268294.1:0-348 GCF_000412655.1 Myotis brandtii | reverse complement strand
CCCCACAACAACCCCATTAGGCAGGTACCTTAATAATAGTACATTTACAGATGGGGACGTGGAGATTCAGGAAGGTTAAGTTTCACAGGGTTTGTGATTGCAAAACTTGTGGGCTACGTCACAAAAAAAGACAGGTACTGTATGATTCCACTTATACAAGGTAGCAAGCGTAGATAAACTCAGAGAGAAGGTAGAATGGTGGCTGTCAGGGGCTGGGGAGGGGAAGGGGGGTTAGTGTTTAATGGGCACAGAGCTTCAGTTTGGGAAGATGAAGTCTGGAGGTGGATGGTGGTGATGGCACAACAATGGGAATGCACTTAAAGCCACTGGACCACACACTTAAAATAA
>NW_005268293.1:0-347 GCF_000412655.1 Myotis brandtii | reverse complement strand
ATGCCTTATGATCATCCACTGATTGAGGCACACTCTTACAACCCAATAAAGTAGGGGTCCAAGCACGTGCCCATTTTATAATCATGAGAAAGGATTCTTGGGAAGCAGCCAGGCCTGGGTTATCAGGACACACTGAAAGGATCATGCTTCCAAGGTAAGTACCATACAATGGTTCCCAGCCCTAGCCAGTATACCTTTTCTGGAGAAATGTCTAATTCAAATTCTTTGCCCATTTTAAAATTGGGTTGTCTTTTATTGCTGAGTTGTAAGAGATTTTCATATATTTTGGATACTAGACCCTTAGCAGATATATGACTTGCAAATATTTTCTCCCATTCTGTGGGTTG